>NW_010119923.1:0-5758 GCF_000699245.1 Pterocles gutturalis | reverse complement strand
TCCTGCTGAGCTGAGCACTTAACTGCTAAACTACTGAATTGTGTTTGGCCCTGTCTGCCTTTAAGTCTTGTCAGCACAGTGGCGTAGTGGTGGACTGTACGTCTGCCCAGATGGGTTTGTAGTCTGGTGTCAGACAGGGAGAAGGTCTAACTCTGAATCATCTCAAAAAAAGAAGAGGGAACTAAACATGATTGTCCATATCAAGACAGGCCAATATAGATACACAAACTGAGCAACTTTGGAGGAAGATTTAAATTGGAAAAAGTCAACTGCCTGTTAACCCCAGGTGTCTCCTGGGATAGGCCGTTTTTTTAAGTCTCATGTTTTGGACTTAAGCTTCTAGATCCCAAACAAAGTGCTTAAGTCCTCTTCTGGAGCTGGCCCAAAGTCATGGCTAGATCTGAACACAGTATTTACATTGAAAGTGACAGCTTTCTCACCTTAGTTTTGGGTGCAAAGTTCACTGAGTTCATGAACACAAGCCAATGATCGTGAAAGTTTGGCAAACACAAGCTAAGGTGGTTCAGAGAGCGGGGAATCTGGCAGACCTGCAATGCTCTGTTTCTGCAGATCATACATCTTCAAAGCAAGAGAGATTACACTTACACACACCTAACACCACCCTTCCCCCCCACCCTTCATCCCCCCCACCAAGCACCAGCCTGAGCAGAGCTCTTTGCAAACAGCTGGGAGGAAAGCAAAGAGGGAACAGAGAGTCTGACCTGGTAACAGTGTGCCTGTAAATGCTGTGACATTGAAGATTCCCCTGCTAGTACTGCCTAAACCGCTGTGTGCTCAGGGACCTGCACTTCCGCAAACCTGCAAGATGTTTGTGAGCATAGTGCGTAATATCCTGGCACTGCAGCTGATTGCCTGCAGGTGGTATAGGAGACCCTAACATCCACGTCAAAAGTGCCTTTGCACTATATTAGCCACTGTGGCACACAGGGCAGACAGTTCACAAGTTGCACCTGCAGCTCTTACGAACATGTCTCCATGCATTTACAAGGAATCTGCAACGGAGAATGATAGAAATAGCAGTTGGAGGGGGTCTCTAGAGATCACCCAGTTGCACCTCCCACCTGAAGCTTGAAACTGTGGGGTTCCCTCCAGTGCCTCACTCTTAACATCTTGTCAGGCCACTTGCACACTGATGGACTCAAAGATGTGGAGTACCATTTGGGTTCTGTGGTGCAAAAGCCAAATAAATGCCCAGATGAAAAAAATAGAGAGAGGAAGAGAGAAGTCAGAAAAGAGTCGAGGTTCCCAGGTAGTCTTTTTGTGACTGAAGTACCTGAAGCTTTTTTGCTATTAACCACAAGATGAATGGCTTGTTTTAAAGACAGTAAAAAAACCATGTTATGCAGGTGCCTGTAATGTGTGGGTAGATTTCTCAGGACATCAGGGACTGTAGCCACAGTGTTGGCACTCAGAGGTGCTTTGCTCCGTCTGTGGCACGTGAGGAGGAAGCAGCTGCAGTCCTGCACAGCCCTTTCCCCAGGTCCTCCTCCCCATCACCACCTTATTTGCCTCCAGACCAGTGTACCTGAAATTACAGGCGGGAGGTTGTTAACCAAAATGCCAACTGAATAGAGCAGAAACTAGTAAAAGAGCAATAGAGGAATTTGAACACCAGAGGGCAATTAGAAAAGGAGCTGAAATTAGAATAATTAGATAATATAATGAATGGTGAATCTTAGTTCATCCTATTGACTGTTTATGTTAAATAGAACAAATGGCTTGTCAAGGTATTGCTAGTTTTTCTATGGTTTGATAGATCAAGGTTAGTTACTGTTAGAATCACAACATTATGCTTTGTTTCCAACTGATGAAGGAATAAGATTGATTTGAAACATATGGTGAAAAATACTGCAGCTCTTTGTTTGCATCTGCTATACTTGTTAGTAATTGGTTCACAAGTTGCTTTGCTATTTTTTGCTGTATTTTTTTAATATATTAAGTGAAAACAGAGACTTTCAGCAGATGTACAAATGAGAGGATAAACATTTCAGAAAGCTTTGAAGTTCTGTTATTTTTTTTTTCATCTAGTTTGTTTTGTATCTCTTGAACTACACTGCTGGTGAACATGGGCGTAAAGCCTTTTTATTGACTCACTTGGACCCAGTGAGAAAAGGGTCCATATCTGACATCTTGTTATAGCATTTTTCAGAGAAATAAGATTTTCCGAGAATCAAAAGTAGTAGCAACTTTCTGTGGTGTGTCTGTATTTTTAAAGGGTTGACTTGTATTGTTTCAGAAGGGTTATGAAAGAAGTCTCAGTGTTTATTTAGCTAAGCCAAGGCACCGTCACGTGATTAGTCCTTTCAAAATGCCTTCAAACTGTGAGAAGCCCAATACTTAAAGTTAATTCTTAAGGATGAAATACAGTGCATTCACAACATTTTCACTACTTTATTCTCCTGTTAGACCATGAAGAACAGCTAAATGTAACCCCATGATCTGTGAGTGTATACCACAGCAAGCCTAAAAGCCAGTGGAAATTACAATGTGTGTGCTTCAGTACAATCAATTTTGTTTGTTATTTTAGTGGCATGATTCCTGTTTACAGCAATCAAGCCATCATGTTACACAGAGTAAATCAATAGGGTGATAATGTTGCTGTTTACTGTGCTTACAGACTTGCTTGTGACCATGTCTAGGACGCACCATATCCTACAACGCAATGCTCTTCATTTTTATTTCCCTTTGGATCAAGGTTGACATAACTCGCAGGTACTAGCAAATCCCACCATGCTACAAAATGTAACATTTATAAGAGATACATCTGGTACATATTTATAGTGAGCAGAATAAGGACTTGTTTCAATTATGCACGTGGATTAGCTCTTTGAAGAAAAAAAAAAAAAGTAGGTGTTACCTCATGCCCATATAAATCCAGTGGTAAAATGTGCCTTAACCAAAACCTCCTTTACGTGCTGTTACTTGTACATGCAGATTAACATGTTTCAGGCACAGCTCTGAACAAGATACATAGACATATGTTGCTGTGAACCTTGGAGAACACACTGTGCTTACATTTTTCAAGCTATGCAACAATTCCTGCACTAGATTTATGTTGTGCCAGGAAGGGACAATATATGGATATCCTGTGGGCGTAGAACAGTGTATTTTCAATATACATCAAACACATCTAGGTGGACGGGCACATTACTACTGGGTAAATTGGGAAGTGGACTTGCAGCATTTCAGCTGCTTGCAGCAGCATCCCATGCACACACTGTTACCTACTGTATCTTGCATTCTACCCCAGGCATCCTGTCAATCTTTTGTTGAGATGTAAACAACATCTCTGGTAGAGGATGCTGCAGAATCGTGGTCCCTGTAGCAGAGTGGGTGTTTTGCCACAAATTTACTCTAAAGAAAAATTAACAACAGTGAAACTGAGACAGCTAATTGCTATTACGAGTTTGTGCATGTCCATTCCATAGGATGGAAGTTGCAGACTGGGGATCCACATCCCTTTTCTGGGAGGCTCAGAGGGATCACGGAGAAGCAAGAGCAGGAGGACATCCTGCAGAAGAACCCCCATGCAGAAAGTTGCTTCCTGATTCAGCACATAGTCTAGCAGATAATGGCATTTCTACGAACTCAGATTCCCATTATTTTTTGGGAGGATTATGTGCAGCCACTTTCTAAACCATGTTGTGTCTGCGAGAAAAAAAAAAAAAAAAGCACAATTAAAATCAGCATTATTTTCTGACAACATGGGGGCAAAATGGAGATTAATGATGCCAAACTTTCTGTTTCCCTTGTCTGTAATTAAGTTACATTTTCTTTGTGTAGTCTCTTGAAACAAATTCATAAGGGGTGAGGTCTTGAAGACTCCTCTGTTATTTCCAGCTCGAGCTTTTTTTGGAAGTTAGCGACACCAATTCTCTCTTCCTGAAGCTCTCCTGTTTCAATTATTTCTAGAGTGCAGAACCACTGGCTCCACAGTGTGCCCATGGAAAGAAACTTCAGCCTGTCATGGTCTGAAAACCTTACGTTCCCCAGAGCATGCTAGGTTCAGCCCTTCTCCCTTTGTCTTCCACAGCCTTCTAAATCTTCCCTTGAGGGGAGCATTCTTTGGCAATTCCCTAAGTAAACCTTGCTTTGTTTCCTGGGGTTTCTGCCTCCCTTCCTTAGGTTTTGCTCTATGTGAATAAATTATAGTCCTGAGACTCTTGGCAGAAGAGGGCCCATTCCTACAGATTCCTGTATGGTCTCTTTCAGGGTCTAGATCATACCAGGTAGCAACATTTTCTTGTGGTTTTGTGATAGCTTTTCCATAACAACTTTGGATAATAAGTATTTGTAAAATCAGATTTATGTGCTTAATAAAATGAATACAATTTTTTTTCAGAAGATTTGACATTTTATGGAATTCCGTTTATTTGTGTTTCAATTAGCTTTGTTAACAGTGGCAAAGTTAGTAATGATGTTTGGCAATCAAAACACGTTATGAAGTATTTTAACAATACAAGGTTAGTTAAGTTAAAGGAGATGTTGTGCAGAGCATTTCAAATTGAATTTGGATAGTGGCAAGCATCTGTGTGTTTGGAAATCTCTAAGTTTCTGCCTGAAGGGTAAATTGAAGCTTATATAAACACGAACTTGTGATCTAATGTTTGGGCTTTTACTGACAACAGACACAGAGACACACACAGATGCACACACATAAACCTCTATGGGAGGTTACAAAAGATAGGAAAAAAAAGAGAGTAGAAGTAGAGGTAGAGGAAGAGATGAGACATGTTAGCTGTCTATTTAATGTTTTTCACTCATGTAATACACTCTGGCAAGCCTTTTTCCACAGTTCCACCAAGACAGACCTGTAAAAGCAATTATCTGTCATCATAGCGTGTATCAAGCTCACAACTGCTGTGGTTCTGAAAAGTGTGACAAAGTTAATTGAAATTTAGGCAGTGAATAGCTTTCACTTCCTGAGATAAGGTGTGTTTTCAGGGGAAGTTTGTTGCTATGTTGGCTTTAGTTAACTATTCTTAAGTCTCTTGTTAAAGGATTTGTGTTATTTCAGTGGGTGGATCATACTCTCATCCAATTATGACTTCAGTAGAGCCAAACTTTGTGTCATATGCTTTACTAGCCCATACTGGTTTGCACATTCCTCTCACTTCACAAGAAGATAAAAAAAAAAAAAAAAAAAAAAAAAAAAAAAAGTAAAAAAAATTTTTCAAGTGATTACAAACTTTACTTTGGAAGTATCAAATTTTACTGAAAGTTCATTTCACTCCAAAAATATCATTTTGGTGGCTTAGTGGTGTATTGTTTTAGTAGCTACAATAAATTTGTTTGAAATCTGGCAAAAAATATTCTCAGCACACATGTGAAAAATTCCTAGGTTTCCTTGGCTTGTTATCATCTAATCTCCTGATTGTAGAGCAGCATGCATTTTCTTTCACCTGGTTTTACACCCTTTTTAAAGTTCTCTCTAATGGCTTATTGTTGACAATTGAAATTCTGAAGGCATTCATGGCATCGGTACTAGTGCTAATGTAAGACTATGGAAAAGAAACTGGAACTTGCTGAATCCCCAGAGTATATTACATGCCTGATTCTCTTTTCCATCCCAGTTTTGCTCTAATACAGTTCCACTGATTTGCAGTGGAGTTGTTCCAGAGCATGACTTTGTAAGATGCTCAGCATCCTCAACCCTGACTGAAAGACTACACAAGAAAATTAATTCTCTCCACCAGGGATGGGGGCGTGGGGGTGGGCATAGGGAGGGAAGGGGGAG
>NW_010119922.1:0-9318 GCF_000699245.1 Pterocles gutturalis | reverse complement strand
CCCCTCTCCTGGTTGGCTCCCCTATCACTCGGAGAAGGAAGTCTTATTTACAGGTCAGTACTGCTGCTCAGTGCCATGTCAGCACAGGCCCATCTGTGTCATAACAGAGGGTCAAATCCTGCTGATGTTTCTCAAACAGCCATCTTGCTGCAATTCCTTACAAAATTCCTTACCAAATGTGCAGGCCAATTAGTCCTTATTTTATAACTGAGAGGCATCTACACTGTTTCAAGATAGGTGTAGTAATCAGATGTAGTAAGAGGCTAGAGTCAAGAGAAGCAGACTTAAAGAGAAGACTCCTTAAATTCTGTACAATAGAACTGTATTATAGAATAAGATAATAACTGTATCTCTGATTGTTTAGCAGGTTTTGTATTTAAATACAGCAGAAAAAGACATCAACAGCATATAGACAACCACTAGATTACTTCAATAAGGGTATAGGAAGTACAGATGAAGAATTCCTCACACTGGCTTTTCTGCACATCCTAGGAACCACAAGAGGTGGGTGAAGGAGAAATGTGCTAAAGTGGGAGGCACATTATAGAGAGGTCTGACATTTCTAGTTTCTCGGAAGGATAACAAACATCCAGCCCTTCTATCTCACCTCCAACCACAAAGTACTCACCTTTGCATACAGAAAAGCTTCATCCACTGGGGATTTGCTGGCAAACATTGTCTCTATGAAAGCCTATGAAAAAGAAGAGCCTTTCAGTTAGTAAAGGAGCCTAAACTTGAGAGAAGGTCTTTTTTACCTGCTGCCTTTTGAGGAAGGCCTAAAATCAGCTGGCCCAGAATACAGGAACCAGAGGCAGCTTTTCCTTCAGAGAGGGACAAGCTGTGCCTCTCTTTTCTACTTGTCTATCTATTTTAATAATTTTTACAAAAACATAACTGCATTTGAGGTTATCTGTCAGATTAGTTTAAAACTGGCCAACAAGTTCAGAAGGTATTTGAGGGAGAAGGGCTAATACAGAGACATGCACAGGCAATGTGTTCACAAAAATCCTGTTTCCTCAAAAACAACAGGATAAATGCGGAAGAAAATGGCATGGGGAAAGAGAGGGGAAGTTAGGAAGAGAGTGAAGAGGCTACCCCTGTTCCTGAATAGATATTGCTTTTAAACAAAGCCTAACAGCTGCTGGCTTGTCTTCACTGAAGTTACACTAATTGAAAGAAGCTAGTAGTCCAAGCTGTCTTCCTGTTTCTCCTTGTCGTGGAGGGAGCTCAGACCCGCCAACAGTTGAGACACAGCAGATCAGTAACAGATTAGACCGAAGCCATCCTTCCAACCCATGTCACTCCATCAACAACCCTCTCCCCTTTCTTCTCTAAAGGAATGCACTGGTTCATTCGGAGAGCATACCACCTCATACCTCTGCTGTCACCCGTCCAGCTATCTTCATCCTTTCAATCTCTGCAGGAGATTTGATCACCCGAAGGTTTTGCACTAGGTGTCGGATGCCCTGAATGTGGTTTTTGTTCCGAGCTTTTATCTCAGACAGGGGCTGCATGTAGTCAGAGTGCAGCTCTGCATGCACTGGTTTGTTCAAGTCATACCAAACAATGTTTGACTCGCCTGGAATACAAAACAAAAGCTGACACAGATGAAAATAAATGTAGAAATGTCCTCCCCACACTGAACAAACTCACTCCTCCTAAACTAGACCTGCTGCTATATTTGAGAACTACATTTCCTCTGAATTTGCATTTACAGACCATATAGACACTTTCACTGTCACAGGATACTAGCAATCTTTTCAAAATCTGGAAGACTACCAATGTATAGCATGTAGATTTGACAAATGCCCACTTCTATGCAAATATTGCGTTTTATGATCATCACTGAATATATGTATCTTACATAGATCCGTTCAGAGTTTGTGTATCAAAGTTGCACTTCTGGAAGCTAAGTAGCCATTGCACTGCACTGGTGCATGTTCTGAATTGTTCTCTCATTTATCTTGTCCCCTCTGACACTGTAAGGCAATTTACCTTTTACCCATCGCATGGAATCAGGGTCATTATCAACTACGCTTCGGAATATCTTTGGGGAACAACTTCTTATTTCAGCCATTCAGAGAAGATGAAGTTACTGAAAACAAACATATTTACCTATGTGGAAATTTATTTAGAACATCAGAATTAGCACCTGCATTCTCCCCACAGGAATTTTAAATGGGAATGAGTTGAAAAGCTGTGCTGAGTGACAGTTAATGTCTGCCTAGGCCCTCCTTCTTTGAGGACAGCAGCCATTAGCAGCTGCTTACAGTCTCTAAGAAACTGGGCATTTATGAAAGAGTATTTTCCTGAGCACATCCTCTCCACTTCTGGTTTCTTCATTTCGAGGCTGCATCTTCATAACAGTGATTAACTGCTTTTCATGGACCTCTCCCGAATGGAACTACAAACTTGTGAATCCATTTATACTTTTGACATTCCAAACCTTCAATGCGTGACCTACAACTTAAAACTTACAAGGTGTCAAAATCTGTCATCTGATAATTTTATTCAGCATTCCCTTTGTTTGTAAATTATGAAAAATAGCAACTAATCATTCCTACTCATCCTGTCTGTGCTTTCCACAACCATACACATCTTTTATGCACTACATTCTGTTTTCTCTTTTTCAAACTGAGCAGGTTTCTCCAACACATATCTCACATACACTCCATACTTTTGATCATCCTTGTTGCCCTTTCTGTGACTTTTCTATTTTCAATATATCCTTTTTTGAGACAAAAAAACTAGAATCCAGGGTGGTATTTAAGACTCCAGCATTCACGTTATTTATTTGTGTAATCCCCCAATCACTTACCCTTTTTATATTGTCATAAGCCTTCAGCTTCATTTTATAATGCATTAAAGTTCACTCTGGATTACAAGTACAAGTATTGAGGCTACATGGTGATGATAGATGCAAAAGAACACATCTAAAATACAGCAATGTTAATATTTCAAGAGTATGTTAACATATAGCTAAAAAAGGTGAGTGGACTAACAACCTCCCTGTGTGGATCATTTTCCATGTCTATTATGAATGAAATACCTTCAAGCTTCCTATGCTTCATCTGATTCCGGCTCTGTCAGCAAAAAGATACGACTAAAACAGTAACACAGCTTGTGAGGCTCTTTTGTGTACTGCATCCCTGACATTTCACAGATGTGTACGCTGGCATTCACATGGGCAAAAAAGACATTCAGAAAGAAAAAACTATTATTTTTAAAACTACGTTTCCACTGGTGACCCTCAAGAAGTTAACAAGAACTTCCAACTGTCTTTGTCACACTGCCATACCCCCTGCACCTCCCCAGTCTCATGACAGTCTTGAATTGGTGTCACAGACCACCTTCCAAACCCATACTATTCAGACCCTGCAAATCACGTCTCATCTCATTCCCCCTCCATGTTTTGTTACCTTTCAGCTTGGCCACCAAGTGCCTGAACTCCTCGATGGTGTAAGCTTCATCTACTCCTGTGAGAGCAATTGCCCCATCTGTGCCTGATCTGGGCCCGTCCCACAGCTCTCGGCTTGGATCTCTCCGGGGCACAAAAAGTATGGCCTTGTGGGAAGGCAGGGCTTTGCCAGGAATGCTCTGCAGCACCAGGATGCTGTCAGGCTCTTGGAACCCACAGAGGTACAGGAAGTTAGTGTCCTGGTGGAAAACGTAGGGGATGTCATTGCTCATGTAGTACGTGGGGTTGGACAGCAGAATCACTGTGTGGTCCAATCCATCCCAGCCACGGGCTTCCTTCTCGATCAACGCCATCAGCTTGTGTCGGCGAAGAGCATATTCCACCTGTGACAGTCCTGGGGTTACCTCTCCTACAAATACAAACCAAATCAAATCGAGAAATTCAAGGCACCCATGATATTTTATTAGCTGTATGCCTGATTCCTGCCTACTCCCTGATGCCTTTCATATGCATAGCTTCGTTGTGGTCCTCAATTAGCCTTCCTGTTGCTCTCTCATACATCTCTTCAGCTTCCATCCCTACAGCACATCCTCACTCAATCTGCTCCTCCATCATGCAAAGACAAATTTATTTTAACAAGTTGTGGCAGTCTGGTGAGGTTCCCACTGGCTGGAAAAGGTGAAACATAACCCTAATTTTTAAAAAGGGAAATAAGGAAGACCTGGGGGACTACAGGCTGGTCAGTCTCACCTCTGTGCCTGGCAAGATCATGGAGCAGATCCTCCTGGAAACTATGCTAAGGCACGTGGAAAACAAGGAAGTGATTGGTGACAGCCAACATGGCTCCACTAAGGGAAAATCGGCCTTCTATAATGGGGGCACAGCGTTGGTGGATAAGGGAAGAGCAACTGATATCATCTACCTGGACTTGTGCAAAGCCTTTGACACTGTCCCACGCTACATCCTTGTCTCTAAATTGGAGAGACGAGGATTCGATGGAAGGACCACTCAGTGGATAAGGAACTGGCTGGATGGTGGCATTCAAAGAGTTGTGGTCAATGGCTCAATGTCCAAGTGGAGACCAGTGATGAGTGGCATTCCTCAGGGGCTGATATCAGGACCAGTGTTGTTTAACATCTTTGTGGGAGCCACGGACAGTGGGATCAAGTGCACCCTCAGCAAGTTTTCTGACAACACCGAGCTGTGTGGTGCAGTCAACACCCTGGAGGGAAGGGATGCCATCCAGAGGGACCTTGACAGGCTTGAGAGGTGGGCCAGTGCAAACCTCATGAAGTTCAACAAGGCCAAGTGCAAGGTCCAGCATGTGGGTCGGAGCAATCCCAAGCACAAATACAGGCTTGGAGAAGAATGAATTGAGAGCAGCCCTGAGGAAAAGGACTTGGGGGTGTTGGTTGATGAGAAGCTCAACATGACCCAGCAATGTGCACTTGCAGCCCAAAAAGCCAACTGTGTCCTGGGCTGCATCAAAAGAAGCATTAGCAGCAGGTCAAAGGAGATGATTCTCCCTCTCTGCTCTTGTGAGACCCCACCTGGAGTACTGCATCCAGCTCTGGAGTCTTCAGGACAGGAAAGACATGGACCTGTCGGAGTGAGTCCAGGGGAGGGCCATGAAGATGGTCAGAGGGTTGGAGCACCTCCGAATGAGGACAGGGTGAGAGAGTTGAGGCTGTTTAGCATGGAGAAGAGAAGGCTACAGGGAGACCTAACAGCAGCCTTCCAGCACATGAAAGGGGGCCTGCAGGAGAGCCGGGGAGGCACTCTTTACCAGGGGCTGGAGTGATAGGACAAGGGGTAACAGTTTTAACCTGAAAGAGGGTAGATTTAGACTAGACATTAGGAAAAAATTCTTTATTGTGAGGGTGGTGAGACACTGGAACAGGTTGCCCAGGGAAGCTGTGGATACCCCATCCCTGGAGGGGTTCAAGGCCAGGCCGGATGAAGCTTTGAGCAACCTGGTCTAGTGGAGGGTGTCCCTGCCCATGGCAGGGGGGTTGGAACTAGATGACCTTTAAGGTTTCTTCCGACCTAAGACATTCTAGGAGTCTATGAAATCAGATTTTCTGTTATGTATTGCTGTGCAAAAGCAGAAATCACAAAACCTGGTAGATTTAGACAAACACTCAAACTACATGGGTGTTTTCAGAAAGCCATGCACAAAAAAGGGGAAGGGGTAAAGCAAACTGGACTTTGACTACTGAAAACTGACGGGTTTTACAGCATCTGGACATTGAACAGAAGATTACCTCCTTAGGTTGAGCATTTATTTCCAAAGATAAAGCTAGAATGTCTGTTCAAATACACACTAAGTCAACTCATAAAGCAACTAGTTCTAAACCATAAGGGGTGGATTGAGTGTTACAGATACTGGGAACTCTGGCAGAAACACAGAGGTTGCAGAGTCTAACTAGTCACAAGATTCCAGACAGAAAGAAACCACGAACTGCAAGCTGGCAGCAGACTCCAACTAAGACAAGGAATCTTCTCCAGGGCAGACGTAGATTTTCCCAATACTTATCGGAATTTTCCAAAGTTAAGTACTATATCCTTAGTGACCCTTAACAAATGATCTCTTAGATTAAAATATGTTTTAAACTGCTCCAGTCATGAAAGATATGAAGTGCAGCCATGAAGATACTCACCAAAACCAGACTGAAGTTGAAAGAACAACCAACAACAGCTTAAGTATGCATTTTTAAAAATTCAAGACTCTTTAACTATGATTTAAATTAATACATGAGCCTTAATCAGTATTTTGACTAATATCCTATTTTAACATAGTTTGCATTTTCATACTGTTAACTTTCTAGTTTCATAATATTTTCTTACTTTTTAATGTATTACGCAGTGACAATTCTGGAACAAAACTGAAATTCGTCTTGTACTGTAAGTGGATTATTGCATGGGTGGGTGGGAGGTGGAAGTTCTATCTAGAATGTTTTTCCTTGACAAAAGAGAGTTTAAGAAAATCACATATGTTGTATTTGCATTAAACTTTACACCTTTTCAATACCATACATCCCCAACACCTACTTGGTATAAAAGTCTGTATTTTTTTAAAGAAAAAAACCAAACCCACCAGATTTGTTTTACTTTGTAGATCTAGAAGTGAAAGGAAACACATAAACTATTTTAATGCAATCTAACCCTGCATTTCTGCAATATTATACCGCAAATTTCCTATGCTCCTCTGCATTCCAGTCAGTTTTCTAACTACCACAAACAGTCCACTGAAGTTTAGAAGCTGCATTAGGGTGGAACACGGGAATCCCATTTGTCTTCTGACTGCAACACCTGGAAATTCTCTTTGCCCTAAAGACATTTGCTTTTTAAAACAATAATTGCAATAAAACCATGTTGTATTATTTTAAGGAAAACACTACTCCTTTATTAAATGGAAAATTACTATGGGCAGCTAGAATTAATCTCCGGTGTTTCAGCTGTGAAAAGTGTCAGCCTCATTTACTGTGAGCTGTTAATCAGTGCCCTGAGCAACACAATCTAATATTGAAATTAGCCCAGCTCTGAGCAGAGGGTGGACCTAAGAACTTCCTGAGGTCCCTTCTGACCTGAATTATTCTACAGTTAAATATGTAAGTGCACAGTTATATATTCATCTGTTCTATCTATGGAAAAACAACACAGAACCAGAATGTTTTCCTAGACATATTCTTCAATATATTTTTACTTCTGATTTTTTTTTTTTTTTTTAGATTTAATCATGGTCACCTCATACATACATGCTCATTTTTATTCATCTAATCAAACTGCACCACCTCAGCTTCTCTTTCATCATGACCAACTAACTTTACAGACACAAGTCTCTTTTTCTTCTTTTCCTCACAGCTTGAACACTCTTCTGAAGGGGGTGTATTCTTTAGACAAATGGTGTCCATCTTTCAGTAAGTCTCTCCCCAATCTCCTTTTCTGAAAGAAACCTTTATTTTGTAACATTAGATATGAAGCATTCTGGCAGTTCAGCTTGCACAAAGGACTCTCCCTTAATATAAACTGTATTGTATTTGCAGGACAATGAGCTCACAAGATGCCACTGGGAAAGCTCCGCAGTATTCAAGTCAGTGACAATGAGCACCCCATGAGAAAAAGGTAAAAAGCTAACATGTGAAACCAATTTTTGGAATCGCTATCATCTCAGACAAGGAAATTAACTACTAAACATAATTACTGCCTAATGAAATTCATCATAAACAGCTGAAATCGCTGACATCTATATGATGCAGCAAACCTCTGTCCTGGACATCTCAGAAAAACAGAGAGAAGAAAGACCACCAATGACTAACTCATAAAGGGCCTGAATCTAACCTGGTTTGAGAAGGTGTGGGTGGGTGAAGGGGCTGGGCTGGCCCAAATACCGGTTTGGAATCTTCCTCTGCTGGGCAGGCTGGATGGAAAATCTTCGGAAAACACATGACTTGCAAACTAGAGGAAAAGAACGCACCATGTCAAGGTAAAAGACCACTTCAGTTAGCAAACTGCAGAATTATACTCTGGTCATCTGACTCTTAGTAGCATTCATTCACCTTACATGACACAAATATCCGTCCTTAACATCTCAATTTATTGAGTGCTGCAATAGTTTATGAAACAATGTGCACCCAACTGAAGTAATGCTCAAATATTCATAAAACAGATGGAAATAACATATGCTAAACCTGACAATCCAGCAGGAAAACCTAAAAAGCTGTCAGTTTGCACATGCCTGATTTCTACACTTGGTGTTCTCCCTCCCTTGCTTCCCTCGAACACCACAGGACTTGAAGAACAACACCTCTATATCGTCTTTTCTTGACTATGTCTTAAAAAAATACCACTCATATTGCACAATTATCGTTTTCAAGGCCTTTGCAGTTGTGTGGTTTTTTGTTTTTTTTTTTTACTAATAATGGCACAATGAAGCCATCAAATACCACAGGCCTATACAAGGATGTGATTTTTTTTTCCTGTAGTAAAGATACCCGAGAGTCCCTGTTCATGTATTTTACTTACTTGACAGTACCATTAGCCAAACTGAAAACAGTTCCTCAGAAGTGTACAATTACATTTCCCTCTCCCAAATCCACACAGCCAAAGCAGACAAGTTTTACAGAGAATTACAAGGGTGCATTTGGGAGCTGGGGGTGTGCACAGTAAGACAAAAGCTAAAATGAAATATAATGGTCACAAACTTTACCAACTTTGGAATTCTCAGTCACAGCCTTTTGCGGCTGAAGAATTGCTTGTGCCTAGATACAAATCATCAGACGTGGAAGAAGCTGGTATTCAGTTTCCCAACATCTACCACCTGATGTTTTGGAAACTGATTCTCTTTTATGTCACTTACCATGGGCCTGCTACAAAATCAATTCACACTGCCACACCATGGCACTGTATTCTTACAGTAAATGATAATCAACTCTTCACTAGCATAAGTGTAACACAAGCAGCAGAGCCACCTGCCCTTCAGGGATGTGAGACTCAGAAACTCACAGCAGAACATAGAGACCATGGATTTTCTGTGGAAGCCAGTATGATTAGCCACTAACTGAAGATTACTTATGCATGACAATGGGGAGTCATAACATAAAACATTCACTATGCGATGACTGACTGGAGTAACAGTCTGGAGACCCAGTCAGTGAACAGTCACAGCTTTTTACGTAGTTTTAGAAGGAGAGGGTCTGCACTGTTTCTGTCCCACTACAGCAAAGACAAGCAGGAGAGCTTGCAACCAGACAGGACAACACAGGAGGCATTCAATAAAGCAGTATTTTGAAGACAGCAAGGAGCTTTCCATATCGTTTGCTTTATTTTTCAAATAATAAGCCGTTCTTCCCTCGGATTCAACCGTGACTGGGGCTACGACTCTGCCGCCGGAGAGAGCC
>NW_010119921.1:0-6154 GCF_000699245.1 Pterocles gutturalis | reverse complement strand
GGTTGAGGCTTTACCAGCCCTCAGCAAGCTGCCGGGGGTTTCTCTTCCTTTAAACGTGTTTACATTTTGTACAGGCCCTTCCCATCCCACAAACCTCTTCCCCATCCCTGATTTCAGAGCAGGCACTTCACCGGGTAACGGAAAAGCTGGTTTTGGCCTCCTCGGCGCTGGGAACACAGGAGCAGGGGCTCTGGGCCTGCAGGGCCCCGCTGTCCTGACGGAGCCCAGCGGGCAGTTTGCCTTTTCTGCACAGTGTTGGCTTATGCAGAGCCTCACGTCCCCTGGAACCCCGATGTCCTTTGCCACCAGGCTGCCGCTCAGCACGTTGGTTCCCAGCCCGTCCTGATGTATCTCTCTACCTGTGTGGAGAAACCCTGTGGGCTTTCTTCAGGTGTGGTATCACTCCAGACTCCCCTGATGCATGATCTTTATAAAGTCACTTGAATGAAACCTGCAGAATTTGTGCTTATGCTAAATACCCAACTAGCTCTACTGCTGTCATGCAGAACAAGTGCTATTTGTCACAAAGAAATGCACCACAAGCAGATCCCGTGTGTGCCTTTCAATATCATGATATGTAAAGCAGTGACTGTAAAACTTTTCTGTCCCACTGAGCTACAGAGAATTGAATCTTGACATAAAAATATTGTGAAAAGCTGCATATTATGTTTCTGAATAAGTACCAGAATATTCTCCTAGGTATTTTTCACTCTCTATTTAAATAAATTTTTGCAGGAAATGGCATAAATTTTGGTATCTTTATTTGAAATGCAAAATAGTGATATAAGATGCAGAAAGTCAGACCTGTGCAGTGAGTGAATCATTATCAAATCCACTCATAGGTGAAGCTTTGAGTAATTTTTGTATTTTTCTCTCATTTCCAGCTGACTTGTCTCCATTGATCCACAGGCACGTGAGCAGCATGAGAGAGGCAAGAAGAGTCATTCCTGATGAGAAATGGATTTTTTTCCCCCCATGCTCATTATTGTGGAGGACTGTCAGTTTCCCTTGGCAGCCTGTACAATGGGCTTCCTCTCTAATAAATGCACATAGCATTAAATTAGTGTATCATTCCCATGGTGACAAACAGTGGCATCCAGTTTCAGTGCAGGATAATTCAATGACAATATGGCAGCAAACAAGTACTTTGCCTGTTATGGGCTAATCAAAGATGCAGAGTGTTCGAATTGGACTCAAAGGATCTGTACTGGAGTGAGACACACTGGTGAAAATGAGCTGGGAACCGGGAAATGAGAAAATGTACATTAAAAAAGAGCCAAAGCACATAAAAATAAGCATTAAAACGTAGTCAGTTTTAATAAACATTTTCCTTTTACTTTTCATCCAGCCCTAACCAGAACCTGTGCAGGAGCTGTCAGGGGAGAACTGTCTCCACACCCAAGTGCAGGAGTGCACGTACGCATGGAGATGAAGAGAAGGATCCTTGATTGATGAAGCTGGTAGAGATTGGGCTGCCAGCCTGGCGAATGGTGGAGTTTGGCTTTGTCATGTTCTTTGGCCAGAGTTTGTCCAGGCTGTAGAGAACCAGACCCAGAGGTGTTTGGAAACTGTTGCATGAAGGAGCTCTGACAGACCAGGGCAGATATCCACAGCAGAGAGACTGTAAGGGCCCTTGAAGCCTGAAGAGTGACCTGAGCCCTTCAGCACCCTGCCATGCGGCTGGGAAGGGAGCTGCTGGCCCTCAGGCAAGGCCTGGCCCTGAGGCTTCTGTCTCTGCTTCTCCTCTGCTGCTTTTGTCCCCTCCTGCTGGATGCATAGCTGGTGAGCCTTCATTAGGCCCAATACTGTGTGCATTTTTCTTTTGAATTTATAATATGTATCGGTAGATACTATAGAGGGAACAAGATACTGAGATCTTGAGACAACTTGCAAAGAAGGAGAGATTTTGCAAGGACAGGGAATTCAGCCTTCATTATTACAACTTGCCCCAGGGTTTTGTTCTGCACATCAGCAGTTTTGCAGGAGGGGAAGGACCAGTGGCAGCCTCTCAGAACAGAGGGTTCCCCTTTCACTTGCACTCAGCGGTACGTGCTGCATGTTTCTAAAAGGCTATTTTGCTCCATATGTTCTCAGGGAGAGCAATGCTTCAGTTAACACTTGGGCTAAAATCTTATGGGTGCCAGTTGCTTTTTTCATCAGATCAGTTATTTAAAAGCATCTCGTTCTTGTCCCCTAGAATTACTCTACAGATTCTCATCACACTTGTTTTTTTATTCATGAGAGCTCTTGGAGCCACATCTGGCATGTTTTATTGATCATAATCTCATGGCTGGAAGCTCATCTTGGTAGCTATAGCAACAGAACTTTTTTTTTTTTCAAACGTCAACATAACTCCACAAAAAGTGGAATGAGGAGGAGCAGATCACTTAAATTACTGAGCAGCTAATAACTCTTTTTTCTCTGAGCAATTCTGAGTTTTCTAATTTGATACAGGAAATAATGGATAGGAGCAAAATCTTTTGACAGCTACATCTGCTGTGGAACCATATGAAAGAGAATAACATGGATGCACATGGTGTCTCAAGAGTCCGTTGCTGATCGTGCGTTGCTCCTGTCCTCTACTGCGCTGCAGGTATCACAGGCAGGCTGAGGGCATGGACCCTGGAGGAATGGCACCACAGGGCACGTATTTCGCAGCCCTCCCTCCACTACCCAGCCAGGCAGGGGTCTCAAACACTGCCCATGGCAGGGGAAGAGCTCTCATGGGAAAGAGACCCTCCCAAAATGTGCCTAAGGGTTAAGGTGATACAGATAGAACTGATAACTTTCTAACATTGGACTCTGATGGCTGAAGACCCCTGCGAGGTCGGCACCACCAAGTTGTTCTTACCAAGAGATTTTCTCAGGTATGTCTTCTCAGACACAAGTCACCTCTGAACCAGGGTCCTCCAGGTAACCTGGCCCGCATTGCAGGATGGCTCTTCCCTCTGCTCCCATCTCTGATGTTTGGCTCCGAGAGCATTCGGAGCCATGTTTCTTCATCCTGCCTAATAGCGGCATCCTGCTAGCACTTGAAAATGGTAGTGCTGGGACAGTCAGTGAGACAGTGGGTGGATGCTGTTGCTTCCCTTGCTTTCCCTTAGGGCTTTCTAGCAAGGCAAGCAGAGAACCGCCCTCAGCCTCCAGCCAGAGCAGACAGTCAGATCCAGCTGCGGCTGCTTGCCTTTTTCAGGTCTGCCAGAAACTACATATAGGTATAAACAGTATTTCTAAAAAAATTTCTAGAGATTTAACACTTGACATCATATTTTCAGCAGCTGAAAAAAAAATAACCCTTTGGAAGTGCTGGAGAGCACAGCCCTGAGAAAATCGCAGAGGGCGAAGGGCTGGCTCCTTCCCTGAGGCCTCCCACTGCTCCCCAGGTATGGGCTGGAAACTGTTCCCATCAGCATCCCAGTTCGCAATCAGTGAAAAATGCTTTGGTGGCCTCAGAGTGTTACCCCAATTGGTGCTTGCGTTCCTCAAGTCCCACTCCCGGCATGGGAGGTCTCCCTGGGGCGTGCAGCACCCCACAAAGGGCCTGTATTTATTATTATTATTATTGAAATCAAGCTAGCAGCTGGAGGGGAAGTCATCCAAGGGCTCTGCCACTCTAAATGTCACCTATTTGAGCCCCACTTCTGTTCAGTCCTCTGTGCAGCCCCACCAGCAATGCAGCACAAGACTTTCCCTGCAGATGCCTTTTCCATCCAAGAAACCCCATAGATCAGCCTCTTCTCTTCATCCTGCTCAAAAACCAGGGTGGGTTGGGGTTTTTTTTGCAACGTCTTTCCTAGGTTATGTTAAGTCTCCATCCATCTCAACAGCGACTGCAGCTGGGTGTAAGTGGCCGGGGCAAAGGCATCTGCCTCACGCCCGGCCGCAGCCCTGGCATTTTTTCCCTGTGCGGATGATGCAGCTGCTCATGCGTGTTAATCCCCGTGCCAGGTCACTGAGTGGGAACAAGGCGAGGATTGTTCCTCCAGAGCCCAGGGGAAAGTGGGAACACAAGGCACAGGGAGGGCAGAGGACAGACGCGCCACCCCATCCCAGACAGCGGCAGAGGGTGAATTGTGTCTCCATTTCGCACTGGGTAATACCAAGGGTTGGTTGCTGGAAGAGATGCTAAAACCTTGTTGCTGCTGAATGAAAGAGTGAGTTGGCGCAGGCTGGTGCTGACTTGGTGAAACATGTTTCCCCTGTGCTGCACCCACAGAGCACCCCGGGAAAGGAGATAACCATCGGGAAAATATGTAGCTACAGTGCTGCCAGGGATTTGACACAGCAAAATACTTCTGCCTTTATCAGTTTCTGCTGGTTGAAGCACAACTTGCTGCCGGAGCAGGTCCCTTGCTGCTTGAACGCTTATAAATTCAGGAAGGTGAGGTGGTGGGTACAACGTCAGCGGGAAGGACCTGCCTGCCATGGGGTTACGGATGGGGTTGGTGATACCCTGCTTTATGTTCAGCCAGGCGAGTGCATTGCTGTGAGAAGTTTGCAAATTTACATGGTGAGAGTAGAAATGGAAGAGTAAAGTATGTCCTGTAAGAGTAGACAAAACTAGTGTGGCTGGAGAAGAGTTAAAAGAGAAAATGGCTCATGTGGCTGGGGGAAAGCCAAGGGGTGTTCTTCAGAGACGTGGATGCTGTGTTGGGCTGGAAAGGAGTAAAGGTTTATAGAGCTTTTATTTCCTCAATTTAATTTCTTCCCCTCTCCCCACATTTCCTGGATGCTATCCCAGGAAAAGCCTATCGCCTTAAGCAAATTGTATTTCATTGTGTTAGCATAGTTTAGGGCCTCTAACAGAGCAGAGCCGGAAGAGTTTGCCTGCTGCTGTTACTAGCAATGGGCAGCGTCATTGGCAGGATCATCAACAGAAATTCAGCATCCACTGGGAAGTTTTGGAGTCATACAAACCTCAGATAGTTCAGAAAATATTAATGAGACCACCTTTTATTTTAGTTCCTGTTGTCTCTTCACAGCAGTGCAGATTACACATCACTGCACACACTTAAGAGGAGCCTCAGACAACATCATAACTTTTATGTGTACTCCCAGCAACCTGCCCTGACCCTGTAAGGATCTAGTTCTGTTACCTCCTGCTTCTCCACACCCGTAGTCATCAAAGGCCCTCCATGTCTGTCACCTCCCAGGACACTGCAACCAGGGAGAGTGGAGGTGCTGACCCCTCTTACACCCAGATTAAGAAGTCTTGGTGGCAGGGAATGTGCTGCAGGGAATGTTTCATTATTTAGTATTCAGTAATTATAGGAGCAAGGATGGGAAAGGGCTTTTCCACCTCTGCTGATGAGTGGTGACCTCTGGACCAGAGACTCATGCTGACTTTACCCAAAAAATATTTGTGGACTCTCTACAAAAAAAGGGAGAGCTTCAGGGGGTGGAGCTGAGAGGGCAGCAAGAGCATGCAACTGCCCTTGGGCGGAGGAAAGGGCTGGAGCAGGGTTTCCCACATCTTGGCTGACTATTTTAACCACTAAACCAGTGAGTGAAAGTAGCAGCAATGAAAACCAAACCCAGCACCTAAATGAACCAAAACAGAAAGTCATGATTCACGTATGGGTCTACAGAGAGGATTCCCTACTTCCACTTCCTACATACCTTCGAAGAGCTGAAAACCCCTCCCTTTCTCTTTTTTTTAAAGATGGGATTGGAAAAGAATATTTGCAAAGAAGTGTTAAGGCTTCATGGGGAGCGGGGCTGAGCTCTATCCTCCCTGGCTGCTGGGGGTACGCTGCACTCCTTGCACTGGCTTTTCAGCTTGTGGGTAGGTGCCTACCTCTTCTGTGTCCCCTGTGTTATTGGGATATTAGGAATGCCAGCCAAAAAGTTAAATATTGTTAAATACTGATTGTAGCAGGATTGTTTTCTAGGCTTGGAGCCTGAAAATGCCAGATAGAGAAGAAGAGCAGGGCAATGCATTTAGCTGAGGAGTTAGGCTTATCTTCTGTATATGTCACTGATATGATCGTTTGTATTTGACTCAGTCAGCATTCATTTAATACACATGCATTAACAAATACTCATTAAAGTCAGGTAGAAGATGACTGCTCTGTAATACACCAAATATCTCAGGCTGCTCACAGCACTACACAATGTATGCAGTATTTATTCAGGTGTGTATATATATATATAT
>NW_010119920.1:0-22524 GCF_000699245.1 Pterocles gutturalis | reverse complement strand
CATCAAGAATAAGTTGTTCCATGATCTTGGGCTATTTTTGTGGGCAGTATTTAACATTGCTTTTACTGACTGATCTGTCACATTGGCACATAGTCTGGCACAACAGGAATAATTTGGAGAACACAACAGTTGATGGTGAGGACCCACTGTCCACACTATACACATTTCTGGGAGGTTTATTTTAGGGACATGCTGTAGTCTAGCCCATAGACAGAATGCCCATTAGCTGTGCTTCTGCAGAATGTCTTCCAGTTTTTTTTCAGCTGAGAGTAAACTGGAGGATGTGTTTCAAGATCGTTCCAGATGGTGAACTGAAGCTCAGCAAATATGAACAAGCAGGACAGTTGCTTCCAATTGCACTCACTCCATGTCTAAACAAATATACTGCTGTAGATACAACCTGTGACAAGAAATGGGCATATTGTGGCTTCCTGCCCTGAAAGTGTTCAGTTGGTATGTCTAATGTGAGGAAATGTCTATCTGCTGGACATGAATTGCTGAAGCAGAGAAGTGATGTATGTATCTTCTCCAGAGGAATATCTGCAGCTTCACCTTCTTCCTTTGTTTCCAAGGACATTGTATAGCAGTTACCTGCACTAGCCAGAAATAGCTTGTTAGGACTTTCTCCAAAGCCTCCTTAAATGAAGTGCAAAACCTTCTGGAACTATCTGCACCAAGGGACTTCCACATCATGTTACCTGCTTCAGTAGAAATAGAGGGAAATTACTCTGTGAGAGCTGTTCGAACCATGGTTAGAAACCCCTGAAATACTGGGATGCATTCTGAGTCCTTGGGTTTGTTTACGCTGAAGTCAGAAGTTTAAAAAGTCTTAGTGATGGACTTAACTGAAAATGGATAGCACCCCATCTTCAGGACAGACATCAAAAATCAAATAATCTAATATTGTTAAAGAGATAGAGAGCTGAACTGCGTTTAGAGCTTTTCAGACCATAAACTGCAGTTTTTTCCTTTAACAGACGGGTGAACTGAGTAGCATTTCAAACAATATTAGTCTTTGTAAGCACAGCTTAAATATCTTCATGTAAAAAAAAATTATACACTTACATGTTTTTAGAACCGTAATATACTTTTCAGTCACCTGTATTTTTTTTAGATTTACTCTGAAAAAGCAGGTGGTTTGGTATCCATGAATAAGAGATATATTTATTAAAGCTTCCAAGGATCAAATTTTAAAGTGAAAATTATCAGAAAAGACACAGAAAGTAATTGTTCTAGGTGTTTCAAAAAGCATAGGAAAAAGGATGGGAGCACATAAACTCCTAAAACTCTTCAAATGTTGATAGTAAAAGTTGAGAAATAAATTAATATGGATGAATGGCAGAGGGGAGAGAGAGCAAAAGGAAGCCAAATGAGCAATAAGCAAAAGCTTTAATAAAATGTTTTTCTAGATACTTACATAGCAAGAATGAACTAGTGGAAGAATATAATCTCCTCTCAAAATCCTATGAGATCTATCAAAAAGGTGCATTTAATGCATCAAAAGAGACAAGCAGAAGTGTTCTGTTTACAGAATGGTCTGTAGGATAGGTGACATATATGTATAAATATCACAAAAACCAGAAGATCAACATTCAATAGAAGTACAAAGCTGTTTAAACAAGCCATTAAAAGACCACAAACAACTCTTATTCTTTTCACTACCACCAAATTACCTGGGTGACTTCTTAACCTAGGACTCAGCAGCAGAAGTTGTTCTCAACTATTTGCTTGTTTAGGTGAAGGCTTTTCTAAATATATCCCTGGGGCTGATGCTGATGCTACTTACCCATCAGTAAAATTCACAGTAGATGTGGTTGCTGTCAGGCTCAGCAATGTCTTGAATTCCTGGCATCACTGCGCATGCTGTTGGAAAACAGATGCAGATCCCTTGAGCTGCTGCTGCTGGTGGTGCCCTTCCCTGGACGGGGTTTCGAAAGGAGGGGCAGAGGCACAGGCAGCCTGACCACGGGCAGCCTCGGGGGATAAGAGAGGCAGCTGGCACAGCTCCGCACCTGGGCCAGGCAGTGCCAGCAGCATCTGGCTGTGGTTTAGTGCCACCTGCCCAGGGTGGCCCAGTGGCAACGCTGGCTCTGGTATCAGGCTTTATTGACTTGTTGCAAGAAGAGACAGGTCGGCTCTAAACTGGGGGAGGTCCTGTCAGAGATGAATATTCTGGTAAACTGCTCAGAAGATACAACATAAAACCACTGCAAAGGCAGACAATTTTGTCACTCACTGCATGCTCACACTCCTTAGCACGTATTTTGCTGCAGCGGTTGCCCATAATATAAGAAGGCTGCATGAGCCTATAGAGTGCAAGTCACCGTAATTATTATTCGATAGCCACAGACATAAGACTTTGTTGCATACATACTCAACTTTGCTGTCTTGCTCCTAAAGCAGAGTAATCTTGGAGGTGATGTAAAGGAGCACACTTTGATCTCCAATCCTTAAAAGTACTGAGGTGCATAAATTTACATTTCAGAGGGAGCAGGACACTGAGTGAAATCCAAGAGTTGGTTCTTGGGCACTTAAACTGCAGCTGTGATGTAAGCACCAAAATCAGCAGAGAGATGCAAAATAATCTCTTCCTACTCCCAAATGCATTCTTGCATCTCAGATTTTGAATGAAAGAAACCTTGTGCACATTGCCTCGGCTGGACAGACCCTCTGTGTGCCAGACTCCTCTCTGAGGCTATCAGGGAGCCAGAATTTCATCAGTGTCACATTTTTGGTCTCTTTGCTTCTGTTTGCTCAGTGCCCTTTGACTGCATTTAAGGAGAGTGCTGAAGTGGTAGCCTTTTCATTTTATTTCCAGCAGCAGCATCCTTACCATCTGACAGTCGCAGACCTAGCTTAAGGAGGAAGTGTTCTGTGCAGATACCTCCTTGGATGGGTTTGTGAGTGGCACTTGGCGACTCCGAACTCTGTGTGGATGGTGAGCAGCACCATTCTTTGTGGGATGGTACACTTTTCTTTTTCCTAAAACTTGACAAACAGATGCCAAAAAATTCATTAATACAAATAAAGCTGTTCACATTTTCATGTAGAAGGGCAGACTTCATGATTTGAGCAGTTGTTTTTTTGCCGAAAAGGCATTCTGGCTGATCCAAGTTTGCTAATTGGTTTAGCAAAGAGAGAAAAGATTCACTTCCCCTTGTTTCTGTCCAGGCTTAGTGTTCAAAGTGAGTAACAAAGCCAAATACAGGATAGTTGGGTTGTGGTGACCAGGATTCAGTTCCTTCCTCTGGTATGGGTGTATCAACACACAGCTCTCAGAAGCAAAGGGTAAGGGATATTCTGAATTGTTCCTGAAGAGCTGCTTCTGGTCCCCTTTTCACTGAGTAACCAAATGAGACATATCTACTAGTATGGTAATAGCAGTTTTGGGGTTGTTTACTTTCCCATTCTGTACAGACTTTTTCAAGGAAAGTTAGGATATTTCATTTCAAAATTGTCACAACAAAATATTCTCACTCATTTCAATTTTTATCTTCAACATCTTCTAGCTTATTGAACAAGGTTCTTAAACCTGATGTGCAGACAGGTATTCTGAATACCTAACCAAATACTCAGCTGCCATAGTTACCAGACTCACTCCTGTACCTTTTCAGTTCAGACGTCAGGGAAGTTACTCTTCTGATTATAAACTGAAGCAAACACTTGAAGCAGCTCCACCAAATTTGCATTCTGATGGGAACAGTGTTAGCACTTCTCTGCTTTCTGTGGGCACAGGGTAGTATTTTCATGCTATTAAAAAATATTCTGTGTTGCCGATGTCATCACACAGGTTTGAACATGAGTTACAGTTTGATGAAAATGGGGTAAAGAATTGCTTTTCAGTGTTTGCTGCGGGTGTGAGGGGAAGGTTTATGGCAACAGGAATGTCTCAGCAGCAGTGCTCCAGCCAAGCAGAAAATAAAAAGGAATGTAGGAGATTTTTATCTTGAGCTTATTTTGGTTTTTTTTTTTTTCTGGCTTGAGCTTAGTATCACAAATCCTGCTACAACATAAGATGTCAATAAATAATATTTCTGACCTGGTCTTCTATTTCCTATACCAATAAGCACTCATCATTTGGGCTGGGAAAGGTATGTGCCAGGCTAACACAGGAAATGCCTGTGATTTCATGTGATCCACGCATCTGCAATTTAGAGGTGATCCTGGGTTTTATGGACGTGAGCTATGGGATAAAACTTGAAAAGATGGCCCGACCAGTGCCATCATCATATGGCCTTAAATAAGGCAGGTTTTAAATCCAGAAAAAAATGACAGCAGGTGTTAAATCCGGAAATTGTGGAGCCTAGTTCAATTAGAGGCAGATTTCAAAAAGTATTTAGAGACTTAAATTTATCTGGGCTTATGGAAGCATTTGACAGCTACCAGTGCAATTCACTCTGGAACATCTTGAAGGTCTATTGCATGCCAACAAAAATCATGAACCTCATCAAAGTTTTATGCCAAGGTTCTGCTTGAACAGTTAAGGTAAATGGGAACTTGCACAAATGGGTTAATCAAACTCACCTGTCAAACACAGACTCATTCATTCAAAATCCCTTTGTCAGACATTGACTTCAGTACAAAAAAAAAAAAAAAAAAAAAAAAAAGTAAAATTATATGAAGCAGGCATTGCAAACCAGAAAAGCACTGTACCAGAATATTAAAGTGATACTGTCAGCTCAAGCCTTCTAAATTACAAGTACATACAAAAACCTTAAGGACTGCCCCTCCCCACAAAAAATAGGTCAGCTAGGGGAAAACATCCTCCAAAAATGGACCTACTGAACAATTGAGCTTCTCCTACTGTATTGCAGTAGGAGGCAATGCCATGCAAGAGGTGAGTCAACTCTAACTCACAGGAGGGTGCAAACCAAGGGTGGCCACTTGAAGAAAAGAATGTCATCAAGTACCAAAGTGGTGCCTGGCCTTCAGCAACTGAAACAAATTTTTATCACCAGTAATCTAGACCGTATGTGTCCCAGGTTGTCCTTGCCTACAGCCAGGGTGGGCATGCTCCATAGCGTATCAGGTACCTTCCCCCTCCAGGTCTGGGCACTTGCTGGAGGGCAACGATCCTCCCTGACCAGCTGCAGCTGTGGATTTCCTCACAGTGGGAACCCAGTAGTGTGCAGATGTTGTGTATACCCAAATCTTTTCTTCCCCTGTGCACTCAGGATATGGCCATGGAGCTTTCACTGCCAACATGTCCTGTCTTCAAATACACGTTGAAAACACACCAAAGGCAAAAGCAAGTGTCTAAATGACCTTGAAAGCAAATGCTTCAGAATAGGTCTGGAAATTAGACAGAGTAACGGTATGAAGAACATCAAGACTCAAAGGAGATAGCAACAACTGATCTATCTCCAAAGTTATTCAGAAAAGAAAAAGGAAGGAAGTGTACTGTAACTGTATTGCAGATGAAGCCACAGCAGCTGCTAGAAAAGGAACTGACTGGATAAATGAACCCTTTACTAAGCACTACGCTGATAAAAAACATGCAATTCCTCTTAATACAAACAGTCAGAAAATCAAGTTTTGTAGATTACTCCAGATAATGGGAGGATCTGATGTTTGAGTCAGGCATTTTTTTATTCTGATTGTTCTGCAACCTTTTATTCACAAGAATGGGCAAGGTCTTGTTTTCCTGGCCACAACAAAATGGTCCCAGCCACTGCAGATATTTTCCTTTTCTCAACACAAATGTCCTCTTGCCCAGGACCTGCAGAGACTCTCACTGGCTCCTTCCCCATCCCACAATGCTGCCCTTGCTGCCTTTGCAGGTTTCTCATACAAGCTGTCTCACACTGATCAGCTCTTCCACTCCCCATCATGCACTCAAAACTGCGGAGACAAGTACCTGCTTAGGACTCTAGTCAGAAAGCATCTATTTCCAAGTAGTTTGAAATTCCTCAGCTACCTTTGCCTTTCTTGTAGAAATCAGTGATGGGTGGTTGGAGAGTACTATTTGCCTGCTGACTTTTGGGGAAGAGTTTAATGACTTCTCATAATCACTTTATATAGAGTGTTGATGCCCAGCAGCTTCAACAAGGTGTAACACAGACTGCTGTAGCAGGAAGCGTCTGACCTTGTCTGAGACATAAGGATATCTGATAGTGCAGAAATTCACTACTATTCAGCTATCTAAACATGCAGATAGGTATCAAGTGGGATTTACAAAAATGCTGGCTCCTACATTACTTTATAAAGCTGCCCCTCAGGACCTGATTCAAAGCCATTGTAGCCATGGACAAATTACCATTGACTTCATTAGGATTCAGTTTAGATTAATGTTGCAAGGTCCTTTGCTGCCCTTTGCTGTCTCTGTTCCTGTAACTTGAATTGTTCCCTCGTGGCATTGCAAAAAAATGGATGGAAATGTTAGCAGCAATGCATGGGAAATTGAATACTGGTCCTCCTAGTTTTGACAGTGTCTGTTCAATGCAAAAAGACAAACATTATTTTAAAACCTTAGTAGAATTGTTCTGTTCATATCTTTAAAAGATCACTATGTCTTTAAAAAAACTATAATCTAAACCAAAAATGAAATATTCCAACTTGTTTGAAGAGGAATAAATATGTATGGCACTTATTTGCAAAAATGGTGAAACCTCCCTAATTGGACTAGACTGACTGGAAAGCTATCCCATGTTCCATGGAAACTACGTGCAAGAATTTGATTTCTACATCTCTGTAGAATATATAAAATCTGTCTTCAGCAAATCTTCCCCAATATATCAAAATGTCTGATGACAAGCAGTTAATGTCAAAATCTCATTCTCTAGGTGTCCTAGGAACCAAACCAAATGCATTAATTATAACATGACAGTATCAAGCTACCTGCAGAATAAATAAGGGGACAAGTTTTTTTTTTTTTTTAAGAGCATGTGATTGGTTACTGTCTGAATTGGGAAGTGAAAGAAAGATTAAAAGGAAGATGAAATCACAAGCTAAGAAACAGGAACCAGTTATTTTACAATTCTGTAGTGTTGGACAGAGGACGAGGAAGATAAATTGAAAACAAGTGCCGTGGCACGCAATTGGTCTGCAATGGTGAAGAGAGAATTTTGAATTTAAAAGCACTTACACCTGTGGTTGTTAAAGAGGAATACTGCATGGAGAACTGCTCTGCATCAGACCCAGTGTCTGTCCCAAGCTCGTTGCCACGGGCTGTTGTGCACAGGGTAACTAGCCTGACTGAAGAGCTGTTTCCAGCATCATCTCTACTTGCAAACAGCGGAGAGGAACTGGCCACAGAAAAGCTGATCTCAGGATGGAGAACTGCTGTTTGCAGGCATGTCCCAGCACAGTGTGGGGAAGGCAGAGGCCGGCCATAAGTGGGGGAGGGATCTCACTACAGAAAAGAAGTAAGGTTATCAGTCAGATAGGCTTGTTGTCTTTGCTCTGCCTCCTGATTTTTAAATATATGGACACCAAAAATTTTTATAGCCATATGGGTGTTCTGGATGTGCACTGTCCCTAGCCAGTCAGTCTCAGATGCACATATGAAGTGGTGCAGGGCAACCAGCCAAATCCAGAGCACATATGTACAGTATGCATGTCTACAACTGTACAACAGCTCCAACATCAATGGGAAACACCAGATTTCCTGCAAAAAAACTCAATAGCTGATCATCCCATGATCAGTAAGCCTGGTCTGCCCCAGAAGTATTAGTCAGATGGCACACACGCTGTGTGTTTGGGACACTTACTACAAGGCTCTGCACAGTTGGCTTGGTTGAAGATTTACATTACAAATTTTTGCCAGCTGTGTCTGTGAACAAGCTTAGCAGGTAGCCTTAGGTGCCCACGTAAAAGATAATCCGTATTGCTAATGTAGGATTCATTTAGTAAAACACAGATGTCTACATTTGACCTTTTCATTAATCCCTTTGCAACTGGTGGAGACAAAACGGCACTTGCAAATATAAGATTTCTCCTTCTAAAGTAGGTGCTGAAACAAGGTAAAATGACTGCAGTGGCTATGCTGTGGACAGCAGCGCAATACATGTGTCCAAAAATGGTAGCAGGAAACTTCAGCAAAATGGAAATTAATTACATTTCTGGGTTGTTTGTTTTGTTTTATGTTTTCTTTTGTTTTAATAGCAGTCTATAGGATTGAGAGTAACCAATTAAAAATATTTTAATAACTCCCTCCCGGCCAGGGGTGCCTCCAGCAGTTGCCAGAAGGCCACAGCCACAGCACTTTTCATGTATTTCTTGTGGGTGCAAACACTGCCTTTCTGACACCTAGCCATGCTGTGCCCAGCTGCTCGCCATGGCCATACCCAGCTCCCAGACTTTTCCCTCTGAGCGAAGAAGGACACGCTTCTCACCCTTTCCTCCAGGCCAGATCAAAGCTCAGTGCTTTCCTGGTTGGTCACCACTGCCTCTTGGGTGTCCTACGCACTGTGTGTACTTGATTGACTGAATTAATGCAGGTGATACAATTACAAGATAGGAATTTTTGCTTTTCTGGAATGAACAGGTGTAATGAAAACAGCTCCCATTTGATCTAAGGGAATGCATAAAATTTCCAATAGGAATGTTGTCTTGTCTAAAGCTTGTAGTTGGGATCAAAATGACTCTAGATATAGTGGACTGCAACTCTATTTTAATTAACTCAGTAGAAATTGTAGCAACTTTGCTATGTCTCAGAATCAGAGTGTGAAGCATCTGTGTGTAATTGTATAGTAGTCTTTAACTGTATAGCCATCTGTAATAAGTTCTGATAAATCAAGCAGCTTCATGGATTTAAAGTAGCTAAGTTTTTCACAGATGAGAGTGGGTACTTGGTTGTTATTGAGATACTGTTCACTTAAGCTGCTTGGCAGATTTTCAAATGCTGTCAGAGGGGTATGTAAAAGACCATTATAAGAAAAGTTAAAATGTGTCAGATATTTGAGGTGCTTAAACCACCCTATATAATACATGTCTCCATTTTTGCACACAATAACAGGATAGTTCTCCCTGAAACCTAATTTTTGAAGGGAAAAACTACTTCTTTCAGATTTTACTGATGGAGAAATCTCATTCAAGTTTAAATTTAAAATCTTTGCTTCAGGAATGTTTTCAGTAAATAGGAGGTTCTGGTCCAAACATGCCACCAAAAAGTACTGTTTATTATAGCTGAGGTCTAATACCTCAAGGTTATGTCATTCTTTAAAGGCAAAATAACTGGTGAAATCCAATTTGTTAAGAGACATGTAAATATTACAGATTAACTGAAAAGATTAATTCAGTGTCATTGAAAGCCTCACCAAGGATGTTTGAGGACAAATTCAAACAAGCTGTACCCTTAAGATCTTTAATCTGATTTGCACAAATGGGGAAAATATTTTTTAGACTCAAATTCAAGACTGTGATTGATTTACAGTGTTGATTTTCTGAATAGTACATTTGCTCTTTTTCACTATCAGAACATGTTAGTGATGCATGTGGTTTTCTACTTCCAGCTGTAAACATAATCTGTCAAGCTGCCTTTTTTCTCGTATGTTTAAGAAAAATATGTTTTCCTTTGTTTGTGGGAAGATTTTATTTTATTTCAGGGATAGATCTGTGAGGTTATTAAATTCCTTGAAGACAGACATGCTAGGTTTTCTAATAAAGTTTGGACCAAGATCAAGGACATTTAGCTTTTTAAGGGCAAATAGAAGTTTATGTATGCTTTGTTTTGCTCTTTGGATACATCCTTTAACATATAAAGACTTCAGTGATAACTTCCTCTACAACTACAATGATTTTAGAGATGATAAGTGTTGAGAAAGGTTTTGATACCCCAAGCAGATTTGCTTCTGGTAACTGAAAAATAAATCTTGCTCCTCCAGAGCAGATGAACTCTGTACAAACTCTCCACAGGCTATCACCTGAGTGAAGAAATCAGATGCAGACAGGATGCACCCACGACTCTGGCATCTTCTGAAAGCAGACAGCAGGTACTTTGGGGAGTCGAAGTCTGCTTTGTTAAGGAGGCATTTGAACAGGAGAGTTTCCAGAGTAAGGCTCGAATGTAAAAGTATCATTGAGGCTCTATGACTCAGGTCTAGGTGCTATAGAGGTATGGGTAGGCAGGATGGCATCCAGGTCAGGTTACTGTGGGACAGTGACAACATGGTCAGGTTGGTGAGAGTGGGACAGCCCTAAATTCCATAGGGGTCACTAATTCTAATCCTGAACAATTTCCTTTAAGACTGTGGTGCTGAGAAGGTGTTGTAATGGAGAACATGCTGCTGGACATGAGCCTTAGCTGAGGAACAGTAGGTAGAAGGCCTCTGGGTACTGTTTTCAATAACCATTGCCATTATGCAGTTCCTTTAACTTTTTTAAACTTGAGTAAATTGCATTTAATCTGTACAAAGGCTGGAGACATCTCCTGGTTAGATTCTTTAGGGTTAATGTGAAGGTTCTCAGAATTGCTAAAATCCTCTTTAGAAATCTCTTCCATGTTCTCAAAAGGTCATGATTGTGCAACAGGATGCACTGCTTCTCTAGTTTTCCCAGGCCTCACTTAAACTCAAAGCTTGCTTGATTCTACTTTTCACACACTAAAATAAGGTATTAATCCTGTAGTACAGACCAAGCAGTGTGCTCATAGTCTGTATTAAAGTGACCAAGGTGAAGTGAGATTGCACGCTGGTCATTGACTTGAGGGCAAACAAACACCTTCAACAAGAACAAAACACGTAGGAAGCATTAGCATTAGCTATTGCAAGCCTTTAAAGCCTCTCCAGTAGATTAAGAATTAGACTGAAGGAAAAGCTTTAGTGATGAAAAATGTTATGAAATCCTCTACACTGATAATTCAAAAATTATTTACATCAACAGCTGAATCACATGCAGCAACAAACCTGAAACATAATGCAATTCTCCAGCATAGCTATTCCTACACAACACTGTCATGCACAATCACACAAACTAAAAATAACCCAAGCCACTTTCATAATTAACAAAAAAAAAAAAAAAAATTACACGTGGACTTATGCTGAAGGAGTTAACTGTTTACTTGCAGAAATGACAAACAGACGCTGCCAACTAATGCAGTGGTTTTACTGCAGTGAGATGAAGGAATGTGTCTTCTGCATCACTGTAAAATGACTGAAGCTGTTTCCTGGATATGCTTTCATTTAATGCATATGGATATGTATAAAACAGCTCATACTGAATAGTTACCATGAGCTAATTTGTCATCTAAAATGAAGACAAAACATAATGACTAGAGAGAATGTAGATATTGGAGATTAATGTTGAGTCAATTTGTTTGCTCTGCAGAAAAAGCCCCTGTAAAACAGGAAGTGAAAGTGAGATAAAGGAGGAGATCAATAAAAAGTATTAAGAAAAATAAGAAGTAAAATCATTATGTCCACTTGATCGGTGAGCGGGAATGTGGTGATCAACAGGCAGAGGAATGTGAGGATTCATTAAGAAATAACTGTCTCAACAATACTCTTCCTTGAGAACAGAAATATATTAAATTCAGGGTCCAGTCATGCTCCAGTTTTTATTGTTTCATTCTGCAAACATCCATTTTCCATTCAGTTATACTACAAGAAATTTTACAATTCAGTCCATGAAAAATAGCTGCATCATATTAGTAAGGCACAACAGCTCCTGTGCTCTGCTGTAGGCTTGGCAACATATTGAGAGAGAGAGAGACAACAAGACACAGAGAAGGAGGGAGAAAAGGAGAGAGAAGTTTTATCAGAAATTGTTTTAGTTATCAGGAATTTATGAACAGGAGTTAATATAATTTTAGACTATTTTTTTTCCCCCTGTACATTATGCAGTATAAAACAAATCACAACAAATCACAATTAAGGACACAGAGGAAGACTTGGAAATGAGAGGTAAAGAACATAAGAAATTCACAAGGCAATGAGGTATTAAGTGTTCTTTTCATGATATCCTGATTAGTCCATCTTTCATTTAGGGTCTGCAGAGTTTCCCTCATCCTTCAATCCCCACTTCTGCTCATCCTTCTCAAGCTTATGCTCAGTGAAATGGCAACCCCTACCTCCAGCCAAAGAGGACTGGAGGATTGCCAAAGAGGCTTAGACTCTGTTGTGCCAAGTTTGCTTCTAAACTGTCTAAGCCCTCTGCCCTGTGGCAGAATCAGACAAGTCTGTGTAGATAGGTACGAGAAAATGGTTGAGCCTGGTGACCGAAACGGTGAGCTTTATCGTTATGATGAAACAACATCAGTCAAGCACTTCAGAGTCTGCAGCAGGTTGTCTCATGAAAGGACAGTCTCGACTGGAGAGTTCGACAGGTGGGGGCATTCACACTACCCCTTTTTAGCTCCCAGTGCAGCATCCTACAGGAGGATGATATCTCCCCTGGGACTCCCTGGGGACAGCCTAGGGGGGAGCTGCTTGGGGCAGGATTTGGGTTTGGGCACCCTGAGCTGCTCCCACTTAATTTTGGCATGCAGGCCAGCTGCCGAAAGAGGGGGCAAGTAGAGCACCTGCCCTTTTCCCTTGCTGCTCCTCCACTCGTGGTATCACCTGCACCAGTTCAAAGTATGTTTCCATGAGAGACTAGAAAAGGAGAGCTTTTCTTTTTCTTTTTGAAAAGATGAACTGGCTGCAAGAGCATAATCTTGTAGAAATATAGTCCTTCCATATATACTTGTGAATCTCAAATATTCTCGGTAAATGATGGGGAAGAATCACCTGCAAACCAGAAAACAAGAATGTAAGGTAAAAACTCTCTTGTGTTTCAGGAATTTTTCCTTTGTTCTTGTACACTGAGAGTAATTTGCCACTGACAGATGTCAGTTAAAAATCAGATTTCAGTGGAGTTCTACAGTTAGCAAAGCAAAAGCACGAAAAAATTAGGGCAGGAAAAGAAGACATATTCACAAAGAAGGTCTCATTGTCAGTTTCTCTCTGAAGTGGAAACCTTCTGTTTTACAAGCTTGCCAGCTTTTCCATAATGATATAAACTCGTTGTCAGTCCTTCAATACTGCCACTACTAGAAAAAGACTGAAAACTTCGTTTCCTCAAATGTTTCTGAATTTGCACCGGAAAAGATGGTTTTGATTTTGTGGGTGTTTATCTTAAAAAAAAAAAAAAAAAAAAGCTCTGTTATCTATGTCTGCTTTTGCTCAGAATTTTGCCATTAGCAATATGTCTCGGTAAGAATAAAGGAAAGAAAACAGAGTGCAGAGAGATAAGGCCATAGATTTAGATCAGGGGCTATTCTGATACCACTTCCTTGGCTCGGGACTGTATATCTTGAAAAACGATACTCTCCCACCAAAACAAAAAAAACCAAAAACCCACTCCAGTTTTACAGAATTTAGTACAGCTTCCTACTCTCAGACTTTTCACACCCAAATTAAGAATTTCTCACTAGGTACACATTTGATTCTCAATTTTGGCTATTTTTCTAATTAAATAATCCCATGTATAAATAACCTCTAAGTGCTCATTAACCAAGGAATGCATGCCTGTTGCTTTTATAAATTGGCTATCCAGATTCCCTTTTCAGTTTCAGCAGCAGCAGATGGACATAGTAGAAATGATTTGACTTCTCTGTGCTTTATTTTTCCCACTTATGCTCCTGGAGATAATGGTGGATTAATGTGTACGTCTTTTGCATTTAGACAGATAATTTATCTTCCCATATTAGGCAACTAACTTCCATATGTATTAAATGAAGCTGAGCTCCTCCAGAGGCAACTGAGAAGAATTATAACCTAAATGACCTGAATATTTTGTTCAGAGTAAATGGAGAAATTTGACCTGGGCCTGATTTTTTTTTCAGATGAACAGCCTATCACAGAGCTTAGTTCTACAGGCAGATACTTTCAGAACAAAATTGAGAAATTTGACAAGGCAGGGGTTATTCAGAAGATAAAAAATATGTTCACAGTTTTGGAGATCCTATCGCTCCAAAATGTGATCTACTACAGACCAAGGGCTCCTGATCTTCAGAGTTTTTTTTAAAGATGCTGTTATGAAGTTCCTTTACAGGATATTATATTTACTACATAACACCCCAAATTTATTGAAGAACAAGGGCCTAAACAAGCTAATGCTATGTTGAAATTAGACCTGCTCTGACTTTCAGAGGTTCCTTCTAACATAAATTATTCTCATAGGGAGACACCTGCAAGTTCCTCATATGTCAGTTCTTAAAAACAGGGAGATCAAAGAGAGAAAAGATGATGTTGTATTTGTATAAACCTATGCTGTAAGTAAGGATGTTTCTTGACAATTTTCATTGATTATTTTTCTTGTCCCACAATAATGATAGCAATTTAAGCAGTGCATTTTTCTGCCAATTCCTCAAGAACTGTAAAAACTTGATAAATTTGCCAATATTCCTCTTCCTTTCTCTTCTCTCTCCTTATTCCACTCCACTTTTGGTCTTTCCAGGCCACGTAGACTAAATACCAAGTCTAGCCATTGGTACAATTTCTGTAAGGAAACAGCAACTGGTGAAGAAGAGCTTTGGTCATCACAGTTGGTGTTTATAATACTTCAGATATTTTTATGTCCACATGACATGGTTATTCAAGACCATCTTGCAACTGATGGCACATGTAAGCCTGGAGGAGCAGTCACCTTGCCTAACTGAAAGTATCTGCAGCGCAGACACCTACGTCTGAGCTGATCACCATGGGAACACTTTACAGCTAATGGAGAGAAATCCTACTTCTGGCTTACAATTACTTTGACCCATCTTAAACTTCTGTGTTAGGATGAGATAAGTGATATTCATAAAATGGCTCTATCATCTCACCTCTGAAGGGAGAATGATGCATAGACCTGTTAATGCAGCTGTAACTGTCTACATTTAGGTTAGCTGAATGCCCTACCTCCTCCTTGTTATTGACCTCACACCAGATCACAAGCTATACCATTGTGAAACCCTGAGGTATAGAAACCTCAGGACTCTTCAGTGTTTTGTAAATTCAGACACTGCTACACCAACCAGGCAAGCAAGCTCCAAGGTTAAAATCCTCATACAGTTAAAGCAATAAATTATTAATTTGAGTCTGTTAAATAACTCCTGCCTTTCTGGTGGTGCTCCATTATAAAAAAAGATTCCAGGAGGAATGGAGGGCATGACCATTTAAGGCATTTCTTGGCTATAAACCTAACAAATCTAAATGAAAATTGTTCTTCCTGTTAAAGAAAGACTTGGATTGAGCTTGTACCCACCAATGAAATGCTCTTAGCTACTATGTATGAAACTACCTTAAAAAAAGCCTCAAACCCAGTTTTCTATGAGCACAGAGGTAATCTTCAGTCTGCAAAACACACAAGGTCCAGGACAGTACGTGGTCCCCTTTTAGCATACTCTGAAGCATTTAGAGAGAAGGATATAGCCCTGCCTTAGCTAATGGGGCTGGTGCCTCCTCCCTGAAGTATGGTAACTACCCAGCAGTGTCACAGCACACAAAAATGGAGTGAGGAGTGGGGCAGGAATTGTCTTCTTTAGCTACAAAAAGAGAACTTGGTGTTTCAGTCTTCCCTCACACCTCTTTATTCCTCTGGCCATGTTTTTTGCAGGGCAAGGGTGCAGGTATCAGGAAGGGTTTTGTCACACAAAAACAGCTGTGGGCTCTTCTCTGGCAACTCATGCACTGGCCGAGAGTGCTGACCCCAGCTGTGGGCAGTGCTGTGCCAGCAGATCACTCATTGCCCACTGCAGACCACAGCACCATTCGCTGTCTCTCTTGGATACTCACAAAATTGTTAGTGCAGCATCACTGGCCTCTCTATAATATTGCACTGCAGCATGTGTAAGCCCCTTACCGTACTGTAAACTTGGACTTTTGTATATATACACATACTGCTACTCACACCATACCCATCCTTTGGATGCTTCTCAATGGAAGAGGAGAAAATACTTCCCAGAAAGGCCAGGTGACCTTGTGCCCTTCTCCTAATCAACTAGGCTGAGAAAGAGGATCTGCTCCAGGTAGAAATGGCGTGGGGAGTCAGAGGGAGATGGTGTGGGAGTAACTGAGGAGCAGAGGTTCCTGTTTCAAGCATTATCTTATTAAAAGAGTCATACTACAGTTCATGTTATCATATTTAGAGATATAGAGTGTTTAGGCTTACAAACAGAACCATCAGAAAGATACATTATTAAAAGTTATGTTATCAAAATATAACAATAAAATTCCCACTTTTTCAACCAGGCACTTCCTACTTCTATGTTTAATAAAAATGCTGTGACAAATTGGGAGGAAAACCCCCTGTTTTCTGTAATATATTTTTATATGAAACTTGGTTTTCATGTTTGGATTCTTGTCTGTCTGGTTGCCTACAATCAAATAAAAAAAGAGACTATTTAAAGAAAGGACCAGGCAGAACAGGCAGGTGAGGAAATGCAGAAGGCAGCTGAAACAAGCAGGTTCAAAGCAGTTAAGAGTTTTAGTTCCCTGTTGGCCAGAGCTGTGACTGAGACTTGCTGACAGAAAAGGAAAAGGGCTTTGAGAGAGAGGGGAGAAGCTGCCTGAACTGTGCTGTGGACAGGCACATCCAGCAAGGTGAGAGGGTGCTGCTGCTCCTCCCAAAACAGAGGTGATCACAGCAAGCAGAGAACCCCTCCATGCCACACACAAAGGTTTAGGCTGCCAGTGCAAAAGGCTTCAGCTTTCACGTGTTTGATGAGGTTGTGCTGTGAACCGGAGCGGGGAACAGGCCCAAGTGTTTGTGTTTCTGAGCAGTGCTTCTTCCCTTTTTCAGGATGTCTCTAAAGTCAGACCCATTACCAGCTCAGGATTTTAGTGGTGCCCCAGCAGCCACTGTGGGAGAGGGACCTGCCTGGGGAACAAGGAGGTGAAGGAGGGCTTGAGGCTGCTCTGGAGCACCACAGCATGACTAAAGAAATGGTGGGATGGATGCTTTCCTTATATGACTTGGTCTTACATGTTTTGCACTTTGAGTGACTGTGTTTTGTTCTGGAAAAAGTCTGGGCAGGTGGAGGTGAGTCAGTGACTTTAGCATGTCCTTATCCCCAGCCCTGGTTGGACCTACTAACACCATCCCAGTTGGCACACAAGGGGTTGTAACACAGGACCTGGAGGGAAAGGGAGAAGCCGAGCTCCTAAAGTGGCTGGCACAACACTGGAGAGGAGCTCTGAGTCCTCAGGGAGGAGCTGGCTCAGCCAGCAGACAAGGAGGGAGGTGAAAGGCAGAATGAAGAGGTTACTTGTAAATTATCCATCAGTGCTTCTTAACTTCTATCATGGCCTAGTTTAGCTGTGGTTTTCTCCATTCTTTCCCCATCTTCCACTTTCTCTTTTTTCTTTTTACCTGCTTTTCTTTATCTCTTCTCACTTCCTCTTTGTTTTACTTGATTTTCTCCATCTGTCTTGTGCAAAGGCTTCCCTCTCTGCTGTCCTGCTCCCTCTCCTCGCTCCGGCGCAGCAGCTCTGTGCACAGGGATTCCCTTTATCATGTAAGTCCTTCCGACCCACAGCCTGCAAGCCCTTCTGAATTTGTTTCTCACATACCTTCCCATTTTAGCCCATACACATTCCTCAAAATCTCTTCAGATTTATGAGCTTTTTGACAAGATGACACAGAGCTCTCGTACCACCCCCAGGCCCCTGACAGCAGTCCCACCAGAGCTTCCTTTCCCCAGTGGTTAGGGCTGTTGCCCACTCAGACAGAAGTGGTAGGCTCAGCAGCTGAAAAAGATTAAAAGATAGTAGTTCTTACATTTCCCGACTCCTAAAATCAAAGCATGAACTTTGCTTAGGGTATTTTCTGAGACAAATGTGTTGGCAAATGCATTTCTTGCTTTTCATAAATACACCAAAAACAGAAATTATCATTTTCTATTAAAATCCCATTTACTCCAACAGTGATCTGAACAGCAGCAACTTTAGGCACCGCCACACTCCTCCCAGCAGTCTATGTACTACAGTAAGCTGAGCAAGTGTCTCACTCAACTTGACCCAACCACAGGAGATGCTGGAGGCCTCTGGTGAACTGAAAGCTCAAAGTAGTGATTCTGTTCCAAACCAGGGACTTCCAGTGCGTAGTGCATCTTCTCTTGCTATGTAGAAATCAATGCCAAGCAAGGTGCAAGTCAGCTAAACATCTGCTGGCAACAGTTTCTGTTCAATCTTGTCATAGCAAAACAAGTGAACTATCAGCTTAGGGACTAATTGTGCATTTCATTTTGGATTATAATATCACCATTACATTTATCCTCCACACTTCAACAGTTCTTCAAATGAAGTTTAGGATCTTTTTGCTCACCATGCATCATAACAATATTTTACAGGGAAAGGCGAAGCTAAACAGTTTCTTGGAGTAGCTTGTTGTAAGCCAGTGTATTACTTGTAGCTATTGCATTTTTCAGGCACTGCCAGAAGTAGGGCTGAGATCGAGGGTTAGTTGGCCATTCCAGGACAGAACTTTTGCAAAGCCTCTTCCTCAGCCGGACATACCGGGACTTTTGCAAAACCTTCTCAAGAAATATCAAGATAATGACATCCATTTTTTCATCTAGAAGCCGCTGGTGGGCCATGTAAAATGTTGTCTTGAATCTGCCACTTTTAATATACTTGTTGGTCAGCACAAATATGGTCTTTTTGCTCAGCTGAATACTCTGGGAAAGGTTGTCAAAGACTGGCTGTCCTGGGAGCCAGTCCCTTCCTTCCAGGCATAAATTGAACTGTCTGGGTTTTTGATCTTCCAGCCTTTCAATCAGTTCTGTCAGCACCCACTCATTCACAGCTGGATCTTCATTGTCATAGGCAATAAAAGCATCGTAGCAAGCATCTGGTAAACGCCTATAGCCCTTCAACTTGGCAGTGCAGTAATGGTAACTATACCACACATCCCAGAAATAGAGATGGCTCATCACTGCGAACACCATAAAGCCTAGGACAGTTGAAGCTGACAGAGCATACAAGATCAAATATGAGGTGTCCAGCTCACAGGTATATAGATCCAAGAAAACCACACTCCTTCCTTTATGTGCCCCTGGGCCAGCACAGGTCACGTCTGTGGCCAGAAGAGGAATAGTCACTTGAGTCTGATTAATCCACGAAACAAACCACACAGCATCACAATTGCACTTGAAAGGATTGCCATGTAAAAGCAGCATTTTCAGGTTGTTAATGACATTTTCAGGGAAGCTAGATTTCTTAATTATTTGTATTTTGTTTGAGCTGAGGTCCAAGTATTTCAATTTAAAAGCACCTCTGAGAAAATGTTTGGTTAGACGTTGAATGCGATTGTTTCGGAGCATCAGTTCTTGGAGCGTTGAAGAGCAATTGGCCAGTTCTCGGGGAACAGTAGCCAGAAGGTTATTGCTGAGGTCCAGAGTTACTAGTTTCTTCACATAGTGGAGGTGTCCCCAGTTGAAACTCTTCATCTGGTTATTGGTTAGATTGAGGATCCGGAGTTCTGAAGGCAGAGCTTCAAAAACACCATGAGGCAAAAAACTGAGTGAGTTGAAGGAAATATCCAGTTGTTCCAGGCTGGTCAGATTCTTGAAGAATGACAAATATCTAGCATTCCCATCCATCCATAAAACATTTAAACGATTTCCTCTGAATTCTAAAATTTTAAGAGATTGGCTTTCCATTCCCCTGTCAATAGAGGTAGAAATCTCATTCTCATTCATCATTAACTTCTTCAGATAGGACAAGTTTTTCGTAAAACTAAGCACATGAGTAACACCTTCTGCCAAAAAATAATGTTTGTTATTGCTCAGGTCTAGAATTTCTAAAAGTCTTAACTCTTTGAAAGCAGTTGAGTATAGCAAGTCAATCCTGTTGTTAGAGAAATCCAAATATTTTAATCCAGACAAGTAGTAGAATTCACTTCCATTTAAAGTTTGACTTATTGCATTACCCGACAAGTTGAGGCATCTGAGGGAACTAAGATCACGGAAGTCTGAGGGGTTAATAAAAAATATGTTGTTTCTACTTAAATCCAGAGTTTCCCCATAATTCAGGCAGTCTTCATTAACTGAAGACTGGTAGGAGGCAGCCTCTTTGTCTTTGGACCTGCAACTTCGCCCATACTCATCATACCTGAAATAATGCATCTCTTGTAATACTTGCCTGTTGTATTGCTCTACTGAAATCCTAGGATTAGAGTAAAATCTATAAAAGTTGCTTTCACCTGAAGAAGGAGAAATTTTATTCACTGAGAGGTCTATGAGTTTAAGAGCTGGGAATTTTTTGAACACTCCCAGGTCAGCAACTTTAATAAAATTAGTCCCAAGATCCAACACTGTTAGATTTCTAAGACCGAGCAATGGGTTTAGATTTCTTTCTCTCAGTTCTTTAAAGACATAACCCCTGAGCCTCAGGGTTTCCAGATTAGAGAGGGAAGAAAATGTCGTAGACAAGTTCAAGGATGGAGAATACATCTTCAGTTCAAAATTAAAGGACAGATCAAGCACTACAAGACTGGGGATAAATTTCAAAAACTGAGCATCTCCAATCTCCTTTATGAGAAAATTTTGGGAGAGGTCAAGCTCTTTGAGATTCCTGATGTTTTTAAACCAGCTGCTGGGTATACTCTGAAGAGAATTACTGTGAAGCCGCAAAATTCTTAAATTTTTCAAGGAATAAAAAGCTTTTGAATGTATCTCAATTGTGCTCTTGGGGCAGGGAATACAAGGATATGGGGCATTATAGCAACGTGGGCAATTACCACTTAGATCAAGAATTTCTAGGTTGTGAAGGGCACTTAAATCATGTTCTTGAATCACTTGAATCATGTTATTGTAAATATACAGTTCTTTTAAAGTAGATGACAAATTGGGTGGAATATGAGTTAAGTTGTTAGACTTCAGGGATAGTATTGTTATTTTTTTCAGCTCCAGAAAGGCCGTTTTTTCAATTTCAAATGAAACATTGCATGGATTACGGTAGTAACAGTTCTGCCCCAGATACAACATTTCTATGTTTCCCAGCCCTGACAAATTAGCTTTTTGGATAGAAAAGATACTATTTGCTTCCAGGCTCAGCAGACGTAAAGTAGTAGGAAGACCCTGGGGTATTTCCAACAGCTGGTTTGCATCCAGATACAATGACTTCAGTCTTGTCAGGGCAGCAAAACTGCCATTCTCAATCTTCGGTCTCCTGGTGCACACATGATCTTTGGGCCCCATTCTGACAGGTACACAGTTGCATCTGAAGTCAATCTCCATGAGGTTTTCAAGATGAGCAAATGATGTTGGATAGATATGGGGAATATGGTTAATACTCAGGGTAAGGTTGGTAGCATTTTCAGGGATCCCTCTGGGGACTTCCATGAGACGCCTATCAGTGCAGTCCACTGTCACAGTACCTTCAGAGGCTTTAACATCACAGGGTAAACTTTTGAGAAACCAAGCTCCTGCCAGCAGCATCGGAAACAGGAAAAGCAAAACAAATGGCAATGCAGTTGACATCTTTGCACAAGGTACCTAAAAATAAGGAAATAGGGAGGTATTAAATTAATGCAATGAGAACCTGTCATATGACATAAGATCAAGCATGTACTGGGTCAGAGCAAATATACAGCTAACCTGGAGTTCTGTCTTTCACACTGGCTAGAAGTGGATGTGCAGGTAGGATTATAAGTTTGGGGAAGGCATATGTTGGTATTTCTTCAAATGCTTTCTTTACTTTCTTATCACTACGTATTGTAGTGGTAAGATAAATATCACTCTCTAAATAACGAATCATAAAGAAAAAATTACTGCAAAAAAAACCCAAAACCCATGGCAAGTGATTAAAGGCTATGTATCTGTGAATTTTCTTTTTTCTTTTTTATTTTTTTTTTAAGGGGAAACAGTACTAAACATCCAGCAGATTGCAATTGTATAATAGCGTAAAAGAACAAAGTTAATTTTTAGGAGCATATGAAAGAGAAAATCTATAGTCACTTAGAAGTTAGTGTAAATTTTCAAAACCACACTAACAGGTGAGTGCCTAATTCAAACTTCACATTATCATAAGGATTTGTAGAATCATCATATAGAATCACAGAATCACTTAGGTTGGAAAAGACCCTCAAAATTATCGAGTCCAACTGTTAACCTAACACTGCCAAGTCCACCACTAAACCATGTTCTTAAGCACCACATCTACACATGTTTTAAATACCTCCAGGGATGGTGACTCAACAACTTCCCTGGGCAGCCTGTTCCAATGCTTGAAAACCCTTTCAGTGAAGAAGTTTTCCTAACATCCAATATAAACTTCCCCGGTGCAACTTGAGGACATTTCCTCTTGTCCTAGCACTTGTAACTTGGGAGAAGAGACCAAACACCCACCTTGCTAGAACCTTCTTTTAGGTAGTTGTAGAAAGTGATAAGGTCTCCTCTCAGCCTCATTTTCTCTAGACTAAAAACCCCAGTTCCCTCAGCTGCCCCTCATAAGACCTGTGCTCCAGACCGTTCACCAGCTTCGTTGCCCTTCTTTGGACTCGCTCCAGCACCTCAACGTCTTTCTTGTAGTGAGGGGCCCAGAACTGCACACAGTATTTGAGGTGCGGCCTCACCAGTGCTGAGTCCAAAGGGCCAATCACTTCCCTAGTCCTGCTGGCCAC
>NW_010119919.1:26658-39009 GCF_000699245.1 Pterocles gutturalis | reverse complement strand
AATCAATAACTCAAACATTACCACCATTCTTTTACTTGATTATTTGATCAATTGTGGGTTTGAGGGCTTTCTTGGTTTATTCTTAATACATGACTTCTCCTTTTTTTCCATTGGTGTGATTGTTTTCCCCCTTTAAACTTCTTAGCAAAAACCACAAAACAATTTGGCCAGCTGCACTCATGGGAATTTACACTTGGCTAACAATTTTACAAGTGACTCAACAGTTTCATTACCAGTAGCAGCACACGCAATGCTTTTAACACCCAGCTTGAATCCTGCCCATCATTAGTAAGGCAGAGCCCAGAACATGATCATCACTTGAACCAAGATCTACCACTATCTCAGGAGACACATTAGCAAATGCAGCCCAAGGCAGACCACGAGTGCTTGTCCAGTGCTCAGTTACACAGTGTTTGACTGCTTTACATTCAACATGGTTACATCAGGGGTTGAAACCCTCCAGACTTCAGTTCCTTAGACAAGTCAGCTAACACCTTGGCAATGCAAAGAGTCCAAGAGCTTTTTTGAAAGATACAGAGGTATTGTTTTCAACAAGAACAGACAATGGGTTCCTAATGTGAGGAAATAAAACAGTGTGGGAAGCAAGAATATGTGCACAGAGGACAAGAAGCACTTTCTGGCATGCTATGGAACCATGTTAAAAAAGGCTCTGTGTATCCAGTGCAGCCTGGAAAGCTAAGCTCTGGCAGACAAATTCATTTCCCCTATTACATATTGCCTCTCACACCAGGGCAAAGGCTTAAACACCCTCTAGTTTCTAATACATATCTCACTCTATAAACAGACTGCTCTTCTCAAAAGAGAAGTTTTGCCACCAAAACTGCAAAAAGACATTTTCACCATCATCTACATAAACTGGTCCTCTAAGCAGTCAAATCATAGTCCTCAGGGCTCCTATTCCCTTCCCAATACCCAGATGACTACTTTGCACATTTGCTGTGACATTCTCTTTCCAGATGAGATGGTCTGAGAAAGCAACTCACTTTCCCTTGCAAAAACTTTAGCTCATAAAATAAAGCTGGATAAACTGTTCACCACATCCACCCACAGTTCTTCATCTTTTTTTTCCTGCAAGGATTTAAGTAAGCAAAAAACTCTTTATCAACATGAGAAAGAAAAGAAGATAGCATAGAAGGCTCCACGGAACAGCAAGGAAATCTAGAGAGCTGTTCTCTCAGTTTGCAGTCCTTGTTTTCTTTCTACATGCTTTAATATAGCAGCACTTTGCTACCAGCATCCTCTAATGGTATCGCTCACCTGTTCGTGATGGTAGAGTTCTGCTCTTTCAGCACAAGCTCCCTTTGCTGCAGGGCCACAATTTGCCTTGAGAGATCATCAGGTGTCCTACACAATTAAAATAAAATAGAAACTTTTAATAAATCATCAGTTCAAAAACTATGTTTCATACATAACCATAAAAAAATCTCACCAAAAGCAGACAAGGCAATTTCACCAGGCCAAAGCTGCTGCAGTCCCTTAGAACACAGGGTCGCATTCTGTCCAGTTTACATAAAAGTTTGTTTTATTAAAGCCATTCCTGCATGCTGTAATCACCAAGTCGCAGCATCTCACCACTGCTCACTTCAACCCATAAACCAACTGTAAAGCCATAGAGTCAGCAAGACCAAATTCTTCAAAGCAAGCAGCCTGCATAAACATTCATACAGATGAACAGACAGCTTATCATTTGAGCACATATACCTTTTTTTAACATACATAAGAATAGGCGCTCACAACCTCCTCCCATCCTAGTGCTCCACACAAATACACAGAAGTGAGCACACCCAGAGTTACTCTAACTGCTACTCAGCTACAGTGTCTTGGTGGAGCACAATCACAGGATTATCAGCAAGAGGGTAAGAACAGGGGGAAGTAAATGTACACACAGACTGTACAATTCAACAGCTCTGGCTACTGCTGAATACCCTCTGATAGTGCACAAGTTCAGTTACACCACAGGTGACTCAAAGCAGTGTTCCCACACCATTACCAGTGTGCTGACTTCATACAAGCACTGACTCCACAGCCATTGGTGGGGAAAAAAAAAAAAAAAAATCCCTCAGCTCTAGATAATACTTCAGATACCACTGATAACCTTTTCTTGTCACAGAGATCAGAGATTTCTACAGATCCACTAGCAACAGCTCTGCAGTTGTCAGGCATAGGTTTATTTTCCCATCAAATGCAATTATGAATTCTTAAAGCTAGTGGAATGAGATCAAGATAACTCTAGTCTGGCAGCCCCAGAAACCACTATCCAACATCAGCAGTCTCTGCAGGAGAGAACTGTTCTTCTTGGAGGCCCCTCTTTAAATCATGAGTGTAAGAGATTTAACACCAAATTAAGGCAGCTTATGAAAAAAATGTAATACTTTTGTCTTGAGCCACCAGAAAGGTTTGCCCATCCCAAAAGAGAAGCATCTTCTCAAAGGAAAGGAAGCTGGAAAGGGCATCACAGTACGTACTGGGCACCTCCTTTTGATACAAGATGCGTCACCCCCAAAGGGGAAGAGTGACCCAAACCGTGAAAGGGTTTCTCATAGGGAGTGAGTGGGAAGCTGGTTTTGCAGAAGTGAAATCCGTAGAAACACGTTCTGGTGTGTCCCCCAGGACGCAAGCCAAGGCTTCACTATTGCTGGCAGATGAAATGAAGCCTCGTCAGGTTTCACTTTATTCAAATACAGCCCTGGAATGAGGCACCTGCCACTCCAAAAACTGAATAGAGGTAGGAGATGGGCCTCCAGCTTGACCATTGGGATTCTCACTGAATCAAGAACTAAACAAGCCATTTCTCTGATGATACGACTTTCCAGCCAACTATTCACATACAGAAAAGGCATCACTTTTTCCTCTTTAATCATCTGTTGCTTCCAGCCAAGTGAAAATCGGTTAAACACTGAGCTGATGCAGATAGTCAGGATTCATTTCTGGCAGTCCCAGTCCAAAAGTTCCTGCTTTTTGCTTCCAGAATTGCATAGTTGTAGCCTTCCTCGGCAGAAAATTTTGTAGCCTTTAATACCACTTGTGTTATATGCAAGTCTTAACAGTCAATATAAAATAAAACAGATGGAGGTGGTCTCCCCTCAGACAACGGAGACACGTCTTGCAGCAATCAAAGAAATGTGTCAGAAGAGGATGAAGCACTGTCCTTCAAGACAACTTTGTATTAGCGATGATGAGGAGAAAAAGAAAATTAAGTTTCCCTTTCCACTTCACCATCTCCCACATATTAGAGTCACCAGAAGCTAAAAAACCAAAACCACCAAACAGAAATGGAATGGGTATGCTTAGTCTGTTTGGCAAAAAGAAGCTGCAAGCAGACACTCCAATTTCAACATGGACAATCTCTGTAAAATCTAATGCCAAATCAACAAGGCTTTGAAAAATGCAGTGCTAAGCCTCTCATAATTCACCCGAATATAGCAGATTTATCACAAGGATAGTTAGTATCAGGCATGTCTCTGGCCATGTTGAGTGCCAGCCTCTAGCAGCAGTGTTTGGTCCCTGCATCAATGAAATAATTGCACAGTTGGTTTTTTTTAATAGGCAAAAAAGTATATTTGCCTTGATTTTTCTCTCATTTTCTTGGAAATTCATACCCTAATGTATTAGGACTGAGGCAGAGAACTGAAACTAATCCAATAGTAAAATGAGATGGGATTATAAAAGCAACAGATTTCTAGTAATGATAGCTACTGACAGATTTCCAATAAAAAACAATCATCCTCATCTGTTCAGCAATTCAAATCAACAATCAGCTTCCAATCTCAGTTTCAGCAATTGGCAGCTTTCAGTTTATACTTAGATCTGGAGGATGTTTCATTGGCATTAGATACTTTTTTTTTTTTTAGTGGACCAGCACAGATATATAACAGAAAATAAAGTCAATGGGTATTAACCCCCTGTAAAGAAGGGTTCGCTTTCTGTAAAACTGAATCATGTCAGGTGATTAGAGATGAAGACTCCCCTTGCACGCACTCTGCTGTCAAACACCTTTACCGAGAGGTTTCAAAGCCCGTTTCTGAGGTCTACATCCTATCCTGATTACACACACCATTTGACAAAAGCCAAATTTACACAGTTCCAAGTAGAGGAGAGACACTGCAAGCACAATGAAATTAAATCAGATGAGCTTTCAATTTGAAGAGAATTGGTCAACTCCCAAAGAACTGCAAATACCAACCAGCCCTCATTGCTGTTAACAGCCCTCTCATTTCCCAAGTTTCTGAAAACAACTCAGCATAAAGAGAGAAATTTGTCACCATCCCAGCACCCACATTCAGGCCTCGACAGCCTTTGTCTGATGGGCTAGCTGTATATAATTTTTGCTAAGCCCTGTCCATTCCACATGGAACAGTTGACGTCAAAACCAGTATTAAAAAGCCAAGAAGTCTGCTTTAAAAGAATCCGTACGACAATATAGCCTACCAACACTACTTGAATCACAAGGGCTACTTGAGGGAAGTATGAAACTCTATCCTCACATAAACACACCCAGAACTCGGGTTCTGAAAAGCTCTTGCTTTGTGCACTGTCACTATGTTTGCCCTGCAAACACACAGACAGCTTCCTTGCCCACATAACGACAGAGCCCATGGAACCACAAAAAAAACCACACCTAGTTCGCACCAGCCATGCAAAATCCTATAAATGAAACACACACACTTAATGGTATTGATTACAGAGTAGCGTGTTATTAAAACTAAATCATATGCTATGTATTTATAAAGATAACATGAAGAACAAATGACAAAGTGGCTTCCAAAATGCGGGTGCAGATTAAATCAGACTTCAGCTCCTTTCTCTGGGTAAGGCACAAGGAGACAAAAGCGAGAACGTTATTCCTCTGTCCTACCATCCCATCCTGAGATCGCATTTCCTTCTGCAATAATATTTAAGCAAAACACAGAAAAACAAACAGGAGAATTTAAGCCTAATCTGGAAACAAGATTTTTTTGCCCTAAATGAGCAAATTAGTCCAGCATAGCTTCGCAGCACAGTAAGGCAGGAGAGGGACAAAACTGCTGTTAACCAAAGCTCTTTGCCTTCCTTTGAAGTGACAATAATTTGAAAAGGAGCAACTGAAGAATGATAAAAACCTAAAACTGTTCAAATGAAGTGAAAAATTAAAGTAATGGGATGCCCATCCAAGTTACTCAATGACTTTCAAGCGCCCACTGGCACACGTAAACTTTTTAAAGGGAAAATGGCTTATGCAATTTTGGATGCTTTTTTTTAATGTGTGTAACTGACATTTCACGGACATTTGCTAGAAAGCTCTGTCGAACTGTCTTAGCTAAGGATGTATTACCACTTCAGTACGAACTATGACAGTTACACACTGAGGAATTAGCAGTTGAAGTAACCTTAAACCAAGACTCAATAAGCAGATGAAGATGTTGAAGTAAAAACTGAAATATTTTTTAATTTATAATTTATTAGATCATCAACTTCTTATTGCTCCTATAAAATGTTCCAAAAGTCACAGCAAAGGAAGAGGTTTGATTGTAGCTAGATATTCAACATTAATTTTTAACTATGGAAGCGCAAAACTAAAAAGAAAAACAGGCACTTAGTTAAATCTGTTTGGAGGACTAAGTTTTTCACTACTTTTTCTTTAATTAAATTTGCTTGAAACTACCAAACGAGTGACACACTTATAATACTAAATTACTCAGAATTACTTGGTTTTTGAAATCTGTTGAGTTAACATTTCTCTCTATAGTTTTAACACAATATGAATATAGGATGACACAGATTTGGTTCTCTCAACTAAGTCATATTAGATTGAAATGAAACATTCACAGATTTTTGGGATAGCATTTTAGGTGGATTCATAAACTGGCTTACACTTCAGCATACTTAACTAACAAAGGCCAGAGACAGAAGTATTTACTAAAGTGTTTGTTCAGAGAATCAGCCACGGAAAGAGAGGGTACATCTACTTCTTTCACTTTGATTAAAAAAAATTCCCAGGATTTTTTCTGTTGGTTTTGGTTTGGGGTTTTTTGGTTTGGTTGTTTTAAGGGCCGTCTCCTAAAAGCATAAATTCTGGATTTTGTTCCTTATTATTCATATTATGTATAAGAAACACAAGAAGATTTTTAATTTCTCTTTCCCCAAGAAGGACCTTTTCTACTTTTAAACTAGAATTTAATCTTCTTCCTAGGCAAGAAAACAACAGCATCTGAAGAACAAACACAGAATGATAACATGACAACAACAGAAGATTTCTGGAAAGGCATATTAGTTGTTTTAAATATTTCTGTGTGATTAGAAAGGCTATGGAATGTCTGCAATAGTATTTTCCTCTATGTTTGAAGCGAGTCTCCCAAACACCCTTTTTGTGTATATGAGATCCACCACTGCCCTAACTCCTCTATCTCTGGTTTACACGACTCCCTTTATTTCCAAAATTTCACCAGCAAACAAAAGCAGCTCAGCTCCTGTGATGACTTACCTTTCAAGAATGTACACCAAACAACAACCACCACCACAACAGCACGTACAGACTTTCCAAAATACAGCAACACAGACTCCTTAAGTTTAATTTGGCCACATTAACTCCCCTTCCCCTCAAAATACGTACCACCTCCTGGGAGCATACCTTAGCTCCTCTTCACCAGACTAAAAGAAAACATTGCCACTAAAATCTGGTGCCCAGGACTGGAAGTTCTGAGAGTTAAGTTTCACAACAGTACTTCTCTTGCAAAAAAGGTCCTTCCAGCCCCAGTCCAGGTAGTTACACCTATTTGTTAACATTTCTACTGCTAACTACATTAAGTAAACCATAGGGTAAGGAATCTGCTACACACATTGTTCACAAAAGTAAATTCTCAAAATTTCCTGGGTGATTAGGACACAATTAGTGTTTTCTAACACATGGATTAAAATGTTTTGAAGAGCACTTTTATTCATTTAAGTGAAGGTACTAAGAGCTGTCAAGCAGAACTAAGGTATACCTTATACTGTTTCTCCCATAAATTGCATGCTTAATATTTTATGTACAAAGTGAACAGAGGAATTCTGAAGTGTAAATGGAAAGCAATAAGCACTCTCAGCTTCTGAGGTTCCCTTCATTTAGAAAAGAAACCTCATATTTGTGTACAGACAGAATCCACAAATCCAACTGCTCCTTGCCAAAGCAAATGTCCCCGATAACCACTTGAAGCAGAACAACTTATTTGTAAGAAAGCCTTTTAAGCATTTATAAGTGTCTTGAAAATTCTAAAGACAACTGATATGTCTCTTTTGAAGCAACTGCAAAATTAGCAATTAATCCAATCAAGCCATAATTTGAAGAGGAGAGGAAAAAAAAAAAGGAAAATCTATCTTAGATTCCAGTCAATAGACTTTGAGTTTTAATGAAAAAGGTTTTTTCTAGCAAAGTTAACAATACGGCATCATAGCAACTAATCTCTCAAGTTTCATTTCCACTTTAAAGATAAATTTAAGAGCTCAACAAGATAAAATTAATCTTACTTTTGAAAAAAATTAATCATTTGGAAGGCACTTCAACATTCCAAACTTCTTTCTCATCCCTACTACTGTTCTAACAGCAAGCACAGAACAAAGCACTGAAACTTCGTAGGCACACACATCACATAGTTGAATGTAACCTTACAAGTGAAAGGCTTTAACAGATCTCAAGGAGAGGGAATGTTACACACAGTAGTATCAAACCTGCTGATTTGGAAGGTAAGATAAAAATTGTCAGCTTTTTTTTAATCTTCACCCAGAAGTTAGGTCATTGCATAGTGAATCAGATGAGATGCAATTTAGAGCTTTGAGAGGTCATGGCGAAACAAAAGGAATTTTGTATAGTTTGATTTTAAAAGTACTAGAGCACATGGCTCAGATTTTTACACAGAAACCTCAGAGAGTGTTGCTTTTCCAAAAGGGGTCCAGCTCACACAAATAATCATTGTAGACTTCCAGGCTTCTCTTTTCCAGGTGCAATTCGGTGAGAGCAGCAGAGCACATCTAATTGCCTGCTGCCACTGAAGTGGCAGTCACTGGCTTTGCTTGGTTCATTTTCTGCCACTGAAGGTTTGAAGCAGCTTGCTGAAATTCCCCCTTTCAACAAGAAGCTGTTAACGGGCTCAGCTGTCTTCTCATCAAAACATATCCTCAAGCTCTCACTGAGCTTACAGCGCTACACTCCATGAGTCAGGCAACATCAGCCACATGGAAAAAACAATAAGGGGGCTCAAAGGTGACACGTGAACTGTCAGTCTGCTCTCAAAAACTGCTGAGAAATCCAGTCTACCCACGTTGCAAGAGATCCACCATCATGTCATCCTTTTGGTTTTTTGGGAATGAATAATTGTATGCTCTCTCTCAAAATTTTGTTTTAGTACTGTCAAGACTAGGCTTCATTAAGAGCTAAAACTAACCTGGGCTTTAAATAGAAAAAAGAGAGACTACTGCAGAGAAAGGACATAAGCAAAGGAAACAAAGAGTCAACTAGAAAAACTAAATGAACTATCTTGAGCCCTTACTAATGCCAAGTGTATCCTCACACAAGCTCAGTTTGTACTGCTAACCCACAGGGATGTCCTTTAATTGCCCTGCTGTTCCACACTGCAGCACCAGGCTGACCACTTGGTACAACTGGAGCAAGCCGTGCTCTGCTCTCCACTCCTCAGCTGCCCTCCAGCTTTTTGGCACAAAAGCTAATGATTTGTAGGATAAATAAAGAATAAAAATAAATTTATTGACTCTAAAACTCTTACTTATGCTTGACATCTGCAAGACAGAGTTCTTAACTTTTGCCAAAAAAAAACCCAACACAGATTAGAGATCAAACAGGAAAAAAAAAAAACCCACAAATTTCTAAAGAACCTTTTAGCTATTTACCATCAGTAGCACAGTGAAGTTGGAAATGATCATAAAGGATTTTCAAAAATGGCTGTTGCTGCTCACATACTAGAGCAGATATCAGCATGACCTTTACAATTAAAAATGTAAATTTTTATCAATTTTCAATTTAATCTACTGAATGTAATTATATATTAATGATGATGCTGAAAGGATATTATTGTGGCATATAATTTCTTACCTACAGCCCTTGAAATTTAGAACAAAAAACATAAACACATTTAAAAATGTAAAGTTTCATTTTACTCCAACAGCACCAAAAGCTATTCTAAATCTTTTACCCATCTGAACTGAATTTGAGGGGGAAAAAAGGAAAAATAATGCCATGAAATTAATTAAATAATTTATTTTAGGGAGTCATAACTAGGGTAGTTTTTCCTATGGTTTCCATTTGTAAATGGAGTTGGAACAATCATCACGACAATTCAGAGTTGGCAAAGAGGACATTGTGAACTGTTTTCTGGAGAAAATTAAGGCTTCACAAGGGGGCTGGGAAGGAGTAAATCAAACTAATTTAAAGAACATAATCACAACAGAATACCCATGTGGTTAGAATAAATAATATTTTCAAGTCACTTAGATAATTGTAAGTAGCCATAAGCAAAAAAATTAATATCTGAAAACCACAGACTGAAATACAAAGATATGCTCATTGGAAGCAAACGCTGAACAGACAGATGTGTCTTTCAAAGAGATATCATTCAACACAGGAACATTAGAAACCCTGAAAACTACTCCAGGCCAATTACTGGGATTACACAAAGCTGGGAAAACATCCTGACAACCAAAATAAAGGTAATGAATGAAACTTACAGAAGATCAGGCAGAAGCTTCTCCTTCTAAATTTCATGTTAATGAATAAAAGCTATTTAAGAAACTTGCTCTTCACCAAGCTGAGGGCCAGCAGGGATGGCTGGTTACAACGGAAGGATCTCAAGTAAAACACTTCTTATCTTTCAAATTAGACAAGAATGTTTATGCAAACAGACTGAGTTAGTAATCCTGAAATAATTTTACTGAACCTCTGCCGGTTCTATTCTGCAACATAACTTCCAAGACATTTGAAGACGCTCAGACCAGCCTAGCAGTCATAGACAACATCAGCTTCTTTTCAAGGAAGGGGAAAGCAACAAAACAAAACAAATAAAAAACCAAAACGTAACTCACATGTATCCAGCACATCCTTCTGGCATAACTTCCACCCGCATGGAAATTACTAACACAGAGACATCATTTTTACAGATAACCAGGGCTTCTGTCTGATAAGAAAGGGAGCTAATACTGTAACCAAGACTACGCACTGACAATATATGTAGATGTGACTATTTTACACATTTCACTGAATTGATAGTCTTGTTCTTTTGGCACCTGTCTGAGATAATCCTTGCAGAATATTAATTCACCTAACTTCTTGTATTGTTTTCAACATCTTTAGCGATCACATTGTTTTCCCAGACTCTTATCAGCTGAAAATATTAGCCAGCAGTAACACAAAATCCCTAATCTTGAGCAAGAGGAAACACTATTAATGACTGCCTACAGGTCCTTGTGAGAGTCTAGACAATCATTTCAGCTACTTTCATATAAAGTGATTTGACATCCCATATATTATTCTTATTTACTTCTGATTACAATCACATACCTCTTCAATTTCACAGCAAGAATGCCCACTTTAAACTGCAACTTTCAACTAAAGTAAAAGTTATTTTAACTGTTTTTTTAATACCATTCCATAAAAACAGTCACAGGTAAATTTATGATGACAATTTTAGAAAGAATGAAAAGCATACTGCTTATATGTTCAGCTGGAATACCAAGTTACTCTTTCAGACAGAAAATGGAGGTTAAGCCTGTTGCTTTGATTAATTAAAAACTATGCAAACTCAAGCAAAGATTATTTCAAAGCTTTTCACAGCAGATGTCTCACCTCTGGCAGAAGCAGAAAGTGAAACATCCTAGCTTTAGCAAATGTGGGAGGTTAAAAACCTTACAGAAGTACAGCAAACACATGGCTGATAAACTATTATATGCATCATGAAAATCAATAGTGGAATAAATAAAGTAGAAAATGCCTAAGGAAAATACTTGTGTTGCCAGTAGCAGCATATTCCGACAAGTTATTTGTATCAAGTCGGCACAAAAGGCATCAGCTACCACTGAGGCTCCGTTCACAGTGGATACATGAAGTGTGTACCCTCGGGGTAAGACCAGATTTCTCTAGAAACCAGACCAAAGCAAGGCCTTGATTTTAGAACCTGAGGGACAAAAAGTTTAAGAAATCTGACTAGGGACACACAAAAAACTCTGCAATTCAGCTCAAATATAAGAAAATGTAACTCCATGTTGATTTAAAAAGATGATTGAAGCTCTCAACCATAAGAGCTGTACCCTAAATCTTTTCTTAACTTGAAAGAAGGAAAATATCAGTATGCAACACTGTTTTTGAGTGTCATACTAATAAGTTAATCCTAAAACATTAGTTTAAATCCTAGCTTTTTGCTTAGTCTAGCCTTACACTATCACATCATTTCCCACTGAGGTCATTTACCACTCAGAGTCTGGTGCTCAGGTACTGGTTTTACAAAATCCATAAGCATGTGAGCTCACTATCTATAAACCCGACCATCTGTCTCAGGCCTCCCCATTTAATGAAGCACATTTCTCACTCAGCTGTCCACAAGCCGGCAAGTGAGCTTAGCTTCAGGAAAACGAATTACACGCGTCCCCAGACACATGTAAATAAAACGAAGAAATTTCAGATTTACAGTGCTGCCTTCAAACCCTCTCCCCCAGCTCAGGGAGGATTAAAAAGGACTTCAAAGAAGCCTGAGTTCCAATTAAAACACTGTGACCACCCTGGGGATGCAAAAATATTCCTCTGATTAGTGAGATGCGCTCTTTGAACTGTTTAGCTAAAAAAAGCTTTCAGAACTTTAAACAAATGCAGTAATTCTCTCTCATACTTTTTTTTTAAGTTTCTAAAAATTTAATATTCAAAGTGAAGGACAAATAACATTTCAGACTAAAAGTTTTATGGAAGCCCATTAACACATCAGCTCCAGGCCATCTACTAACAAACATACCAAGACCTAAAACTTGCAGTCCCACTACAAACCAGATGACAAGTCATTAGAAGATAAGAAGAACCCAAACAGTGTCATTGGTGCAACAGTGGTGCTGGTCCCAGTATCACAGCCAGGGAAGGATGGTACAAAATCCCAATGTCATCAGCCCTCAGATCCATTCGCCTCCAAAGGCAGGGCACATCAATCCCATCTCATTTTTAAATTCTGCTTTCTTTTCTTAAAATCCAAATCTCCCAAGTCGCACATATGAAGTGCCTCATAGCCAAGTCCTTTGATACACCGTGATAATAAAATAATTGCCCTCAGCCCTGGCAATAAGCAGATTTAAATAAAAAGTTCTTCATATGCTTTTCCCCCTGCCTCG
>NW_010119919.1:0-26627 GCF_000699245.1 Pterocles gutturalis | reverse complement strand
CAAAAAAAAAATCTTCTAAACACTCCCTCTTCCCACCTCCCCATCTCTCATTCCCAGAGTTAGATTAAATACTCTGAAAGTTTCAAACCAAGAAGAATGATGAACATTAAGAACAAATGATGGGAAAATAACGGAGTCTTAGAGCATGCCAAAGCAGTCAGTGTTAAGTGGATATAATAAACCTGCCTGGGAAAGCCAAACCCCAATCACCATCATCCATAAATAATGAATAATTCATGTCAGAAGGAAATATAAGCAGACTGAAAGACTTGTTCATAGAAAGTGGAACTGCTATAGTGTAATCGCATTAAAGATGTAAACAGTGGCATTTCAGCAATTACTGTTCTCTTTTTGCCAGTTCCCTCTCACAAACGGGTACATCAGCTCAGCTGCCTGCATCAAGCACAGGGTTCAGAGCAGCCAAAAGCAATTATGACTTCCCTCTGTCTTTGCCACAGGCTCCTGCGACTGGGATTAAGATAAGGACTGGATTGGTGTCACAAGCACTTTGACACCATCCTGGTTTACTGCTTGATAAAACCAAGTTTTAGTCACTTTCAATGCCTGAAGCTACTAGGGGAGGCACTAATAAAATTACACGCCAAACAGCTTCTAAAATTTGAAATGTATTCACAGAAGAGAAAGAGCTGCCGATTCTCTCCATTAAAAGAAACAAACAAACATCCCTGTTGCACACCACGTTTGTATCCTTCCTTCCATGCACATTGATCTTTAAGATCTTATTTCACCACACTGTACAATAGTGCATAAAGGATTACCCACAAGCAGTTACTTTTTCTTTGGCGAATGGATGGTACAGAACCAACCAGACAACAATAAAGAGTTAAAAACCACTCTTCTAGAATTCTTCACAATGTTCGCCCCACTGGAGATCTCCTACGTCCTCCAGGATCTGCAGCTTCTGATTCTGCTCACTGCTGGTGTGACCAACCGGAGTTTTGTACAGCAGCTCCACACTCGAGGAAAGGTGTATCAGATATTCCTGACTACTCAAATCCCACTTGAGCTTCTTTGGGAAGGTACTGCAAAGCATTTATAACCTATTTATCCAATAAGTATTATGTAACTCCACTGCTAAAGGTGTCTACTTTGGACAGCCGTTTCAGTGAGCAAGCACAAATGGAAGCCGCAGCCAGTAAGCCACAAAACAATTTACAGCCACAGTTGCAGAGCTACCTCAGTTAGCTTCCTTCCTCCTACACTTGTCTGAATTCTCAAGCTTTCCTGTTATGTTACTGAAAAAATTTTTAATTTACTTCAACCATTCCAGTTTATAACTTGAGCATTTGCCAGACAAAGCATTCTCCAATCTCAGCTCAATCTTCCTCACAGCTTCCTTCCCTCATAACACTCCCCACTTCAGAAGCATGTCAGAGAAACAGTGCCAGAATTACACATTTCTTTTAGAACTTGATACCTCCACTATGCTTCACACTTAACCTTTGCAAAGGCAGGATTAAAACACAAACACGAAGGCATATGGAAAAAAAAGTCCCTCTGTTCAAAAGTAACTTTGCAAATGCAAATGCTTACAGAACACTTGGTCACATGCTGGGCGTCGACTCTTTGCAGAGTCATGTATCAAATCCAAGATTTCTGAATTGCCAAAACATCTTTTTCCTACCACATTTACTGTAACTTTTTGACAAGAAAAAAAATAGCTGCACACAGCATACGACAGAGAGAAGACACTTAAATTTTTGTAACTAATGCTTATGCAGTGCAAAGAACTCTTTGTAAACCTGAGTAAGAGGATGACTGATCAAAAAAAAGAAAAGGCACATCTTTAAGTTCTACCTTTCATGTAAGGAGATTAACTTTTCAATCAGTGTGACAAACAAAGAAAGGTCCAACAGTATGAGCCTCCACGTGAAAACAACACCTCGCTGCACAGGCATCTTGCTGCCCTCTGCACCTGCTTCAAAAAGCAGAAGTCAGACATGCAGATACATCCTCCACTGGCACTCCTTTTTCCATAGAGGGCCACTTCCAAAATCCTGGGGGAATGGGCACAATTACTGTACAAGAGATTCAAATATATCCTACAAAGAAACTTTTTGCTTCAAACCCAGGGAAGTACATTAACAATCACAAATCCCATGCGCACGTTCACCACAGTCTGTAAAACTATGCATTTTTTATCAGGCTTAAAATAAATGCTCAAACATACAGCTTCTCAGAAAGGAGAAACGAGAACTGCCTATTGATTTTGTATCAGGGCTACCTCAGAAAAGAAGGGGAAGAACATAATAGTTGAAACAAATGTTACCCCCCCCATGTCCTCCCTTCAGAAAGCACAAAGGCTTTAAATACATGAAACCAGCTCAGCTGTGTAGTTACCCTCTGAAAGGCCATCAATTACCTAAATCAGACTGTGTAGCAGAGAGGAATAAAAATGAGACAGGGTCAAACCAGCTCTGGAATTAATTTAAGGGGAGAGGGTATATTTCAAAAGAGGGAGGGGTTTTTATTTTCGCCTTTCCTCCTCCTTCTCCCTCTCTCGCCAGCAACCGTCATGGCCCAAAGACACAGCAGAAGAGGATTTCATTAATAAATTTATTTCAACTTTCTTTTCAATGGTGCTAAAAATGTATGCAAATCCATTCATAATTAGGTTTAAAAATTCCATTTCATGGGATAATAAGACTTCAAAAAACTCAATTTTAGTTTTAATCAGATTTTAACAAGGATATTAAGTCCATTTCGTTCAGAAGAGGGAGAAACGGTGAATTTAACACAAAATGTATTCAAGCTTAGCCCTGGGAGATAATTAAATAAAATTAATTTGGCAAGGGTTGTCTGTAAATGGAAACGCTCCAGACAGCAGAGCACATTTCTGAAGGAAACAAAAGCAGTTCATTACCGTACAAACAGATACAAAGCTTATTGTTCAGACAGAAGGGAGCTGCAACTCTTCCACAACAGCAAGACAACCTGAGCCTTCAAGCTGCCTCTGACAAACACAGCAGTTTGTGGAGGAGGAGAAGGTAGTTATTTCCTTCTAGTTTCAGATAACTCCCTTAAACTCCCCTTGCACAGCACGGATGGAAAATGCAGGGGACAGCATATACAAACCTAAGGATTCCAAAGTATCAACACAGAAAAAGGATAAGAAACAACATTGTGAGAGACAGCTCCTTAAAACTATGGAAACCCATGTGCCATTGAAGGCCATCAGCAAGATTCTTGTCAGATACGATTCCATGTAGTGATTTAGTCCCTACACCACAGATCTGAATCCCAACCTAATAGCAAAAGCCTCCTGTTCTCCCTGACAAAAGCCATGGGCTGAGACAGATGCTAAAACTTTGGTAATTCATCTTCTGAGGTTTCAGTTCTGAAGGGCCAAATATTTATTCTGTCACTCTTACAATCTTAGACACAAAAGTGCCGTTCTTTTAACACTGTATATTGCCAGATTTGTCTGACACTTAACTGCTAACATCATATCGTACTAGAGACTGTCCATGAAAGTCACTTCTGGCAAATACTTAACCGACATACATAATGAAAACATAAAACAGAATGGGTGACCCTAAAGCAAAGTTAAGGGTTTAATTTGTATCCTTCAACTTTTCCCCAGCATTGGACACTTAAGATTCACCTGGACAGCGTGCTGAGCTATCTTGTCTACACCTTGGCATGCTCTTGCCATGAAAGGTTGGACCAGATGATCCTTGAGGTCCCTTCCAACCTGGTATTCTATGGTTCTGGGAAACTCTGCTAACCTAGACACACCATTGTTGAAAAGAACAGTGCAGGACACAAGAAACAGACAAATATTTTAGAAAAAAGCTATTTTAAATATCCAACTAGAGTCAAACATCTGACATTGAGAAATAGCATGTTTATCTTTAGCAGCTATCGTAAGCCACACAGACAGGAGCACACGCATTTTCCAAGACCTATGTCTACCCAATTGGAAAAAAATAAATTCAGAGCACTTTCTCACTCTTCCTCTCTACCAGCCTTCCAAATATATCAGTTATTACAAAGTGCCAATTGCATTTCCCCTTGCCAGCTACTTGCAGACAGGCGAGGCGATAGGTGTTCTGTCACCTTGACAAGTGGGCCAGCTATCCAGAAGGCAGATGATGTTTTTGCCAGAGTCACACTGGAAACCATCAGGCCTAAATGAAAGGCTTGTCACAAAATAGGCTTGATGCCATCAACCTTGGCTGCTAAATTTGCAGAAAACCACCTGAAGCCACAAAGCTTTAACTCTGGGAATACAAAGTCAGAAATGTTATTTGCAAATGTATTAGCAAACCGGTATAAAAAAAAAAAATTATAACTAGGTTAAAGTACCATCTCTGAACCAAGCCAATAGCAGAGCTGTGAAGTATCACCAAAAACTGTCCAAGCTGATGCACAGCTGACTTCTCTAATTAGGGATACTGATACTGAATGCATTCGCAGTCAAATCCCAGAAACCCCATTTCTGTCCTTCTTAGAAAATTTAGTAGGATTTCAAGCCCTCACTGAACAGCTTCATGTGTGCCACAGAAAGAGAATTATTATTTCATTAAAACAGAAAAGAAATTAACTTGGTCAGTAGGGTATAACTCAGGAAAATCCAGAATTTTTATATTTCTTTCTACCCAAAAGATGGATAATCCTTTCACTACACTGCTCATAACAGAGTATCTCTGGAAGAGAGTTTAAACAAGTAACGAGAATTCAAAAGCAATTCTTGCAAGAAAAACTTGTGCTAGAAAATGGTTCTTGAGATAGTTGCCCGTTACTCCCCACAAAGAGGTGTAACAGTTGTTAACTTTGCTGACAAGAAAGTTGACAATAACGTAGAGAAAGGGAGTCAGTAAGGATTGAGTCAAAGTGGTACTGGAAAATAAGAGATACTCAACATCTCAAGAATATCCATTTCTAGAAAAGTCAAAACTGTACCTATGTTGGAAGGTTAAGCTCTCTGACAGATCCTATTTCTGTTTATAGCGAGAGACAGTAAAAGTTGAGAGCTGCTTCAATGTGCAGAGGTTTCTAACACGCTGTTCCAAAGTGTCTTATTCTCTTACAAGAATGCCATTCTGCAACAGATATGACTTCATTACAAGAAACATTTCACTGTCAGGTGATGAGCAAAATACGTGCAGAACACATTTTAGTGCATCACCAGCCACTAGACCAAAAAAAAAAAAAAAAAAAAAAAAAACAAAACCACACACACACAAAAGAAAAAAGAAAAAAAGAAGCTTTGCCAATGAATTCCCTGCATTTTACCTCAGTGTCAGGGAGGGAAAGAAGGTTCCATACACCTCCACCTCTTAACTGCCTTGACTACGGGGAACAGTTGGACATGTTTTATCTTCTTTCTGCCAAAAAGGCCTGGCTCCATTTTCTACATGCTGTTCTAACCCCACAGAAAGATCATGCTGCTAAAGAGTTAATAAACTTTCATTCTAGAAGTCTGTTTCACATCTTGCATGTTACTCTGGATTTTCCTATATATACCACTGTCTCTGACACTGGACCAGAGATGGATTAGTAAATAATCCAATCCAACATGGCAATCTCTGTGCTGCAAGTTATTTTAAAATAATAAACAACACTTACATAATCACAGCTAGTTCAAGAGAACCTTGAGGCACTTATCACATTAATCTTTTAAAGTCACTAATATTTCAAGTTCACTATGCCCTTTCAGAAATATTTGAAAATATTGTGCACTGCTTTTGCTACTACAAGCCACTTTTTTTCTCTACAAACAATGCATGCTCAAAGGTCTATTTACAAGCACATTCCCTTTAATAACATCGCTTGTGAGGAAATAGAATACAGCCCAGGTAAAGACATGTTTTGGTCTAAAATATTCACAGGCAAAGAAGTCCTAAGGGAATAAAGACTGAAGGTAAAGGACAAGGCTTACATAATAAAATCACAAGGCATTTAAGCTAGCTTGTCCGATCTAGGAGCATTTTAAAGATGCTAAAGAACTGAAACAGTTTAATGTTCATACACTTCCAATTTTCTCACACCCCATCTTCATGTTGCTACACTAGGTACCCTATTAAGTGCAATTAAAACTGAAAATTAGACCTTTCCTGGCTGAGCCAGTACAGAACTTCCCCCTGCACTGATGAAAAACCAAAGACAAATTATTAAAGTAGCACCTTCCTAGCTGCCATCAGAAGCATGAATCCTTGCTCTAGGCACTGACGAGGTTAAGTACTAACCAGGAGTGAATCATTTTCAAAGCGCCATCAAGATAACCTACACCAAGTAGGCTCAGAAAAGCTTTTCAGATGATACAAATCATATTTTGGTCTTATCTACATTGGCAGATAAACTCTTCTTAGTAGTTCAATGTATTTTTCAGCAAACCGCTTATTTCTCAACATGAGCAAAGGCCAGCTGTTCTCACACTTCAGGTCCCTGTCCACAGTTGTTGTTCTGTGTGTGGGCAGAAAGATGGACATGGTCCACTTTTATCCACTAAACCCTCCCTCCTCCTACCCAAATAGAGTTTCCAGAACCCTGATATTAAACAATGTCTGCAATTCCAAACTAAAAATACTGCTCCACTCTTCCTATTCTTGAACCCATTCCCTTGCACTCACATAAAAGTGGGACTGAAAAGGACCTTTTAGTTTAGGTCCTGTCTGGTCCCGTGCTGTTATTCTACATTTAGTTCTCACCACAGTGGGTGACCAGAACTCTGAGAAGAGTCTCCTAGAGACACTTGAACCCTTCCACCTCCACGGAAGCTTTTCTCCTGGTGCATCCTATGTGTGAGAATCAACAGCCATCCTGTTGTAAACAAATAGACAGCCCTACTTGTAGTCCTTTCCACTGCATGTGCCCCATTTTACAGAAGAAGTTTGTATTCTGCTCCCAATTCCATGGAGCCATGTGTTTTCTTTCACTGATTTTTGTCCCACTTCTTTACTCTAATCCTTAGGGTCACTCAATTCTGCATATCCAGTTTTTGTGTATTTATGAATCCTCTGAACTTGACATCATTATTCAAGTTTTATCAGCACACACCAAATTTTTGCACCAAAACCATTAATAGAAATACTAAATAAAGCAGATCCTAAGGCTAATCTTTGAGGAATTCTACTTATCCTCACATTTTCCTTTCAACAATACTAAATCTATCCCTGCTCAAACAATTCTTTATACACTCTGTGATTCTTCTGTTAATTTTCATCTTCTCCTGTATGGTTTATACTTTCCCAAGTGGCTCTCTTGATCAAATGTTTCTGTGAAGTTGAAATAAATAAGATCTACTGTGTTTTATTTGATAAGATAATCAATTCTCTAGACAAAGAAGGCTGTTGCGTTAGTCTGGCACAATTCAGCTTGGTACTCCTTGATCCAATGAAGAAGGTGGATTCCTTGCCCTCTACATAAGGGCCATGGACACTAGTCCAAGGCCATAGCACATTTTGAGAAGGGTTTTGAAAAAGGCATTGCTATGCTAAAACAAAGCCATCCTCAATAAGCATGTACAGGATCCATTTTTACATTTCTATTTAAAAGTTTCCCTGCAAAAACAAAACTTTGGGGAAAAATGCAGTATAACACACTTACACATGTAAGGGAAAGGGAAGGCATAGCACCTCGACATCCCCAGTAGAAAATTTAGAACTGAAATACTGAGAGATGCTAAAATGGAAGTGGAAAGGTGGAATTAAAAACAAGCTAGAGATCACAGTGGTTATTGGGTTTGTGGAAATGACCAAATGAGAGGCTGAATAAAAATCAAGCACAAGCATTTGAGCTCTCTGACAGCAGCAAACCATCCCCTTGATGATTAGTCTCTGCTATTTAAATGATAATTTCACTTTAAGGCAAAAAGGACCGCTTAATGTAAGGAAAGTGGCTTTTTATAAAAGTGTCTGTATTTTTGAAGGCTTCTCCTTCACAGCAGAGTGAGCACCTAAGTTCAGGCCATTTACAGATAACACGGGTCACTACATGCTGGAAGAAAGCAAGCTACTTTTACGCAACTGTTTTTCAACAGCATCTCAAACGCTACTTACAAGAAATACGGCAGCAACACAAAAAGAAGTGCCTGACTGGGGAGTCCCCCATGGCAAACGAATCAGCTGCTCTGCAGACGACAACATCAGCACACATTTCTAAAACCACTCCTGCTACTAGCAGAAAGAGAGCCTGAAGTTTATTGGTTTGGGAAATGCACACTATATTCAAACTGGGACAATGCTCTATATTCTGATAAAAAAAAGAGTCAATGGCAAAATAAGTGTATTTTCCATTTTAAAAAGGGTCCATTGGCATCTTCATGTCCAAAATAAAGTTCTTATTCCCCTAGTAAGAATCGCCAATCTTTTCTTTGATTCCGTTATTCTCTGTAGAGTTCCTGTAAGTGAACTACTGAAGTTCTTCAAATTATTCTTCAACAAAGAAGATGGATAGTGTGCTAAGGTATTGTTCAATAGTTTCCTCTGTCTCCAGAATGCTAGATCTGTGATCCTGGGAAGACAGTTTCTTCAACTGTTCCCAGAGCTTTGAAATGCAAAGCAAGGACAGACATATGTTTGATGTGAGCTTGCTTACTTCTTACTCTGATTCTCTGATTATACATTACAGCCTCACTCGGCCTTGCTGTTAGATGCTGATCCATTATGTTTTACACTCTTCCTATCTTTCCTTTAGCCTCAAGACTTATTACTCTGATATATTCAAATGGAAATAAAAGCATTAATTGCAAAGGAGAAAGCACACTAATATTTTTGATCATCAGAGAGAAGTACAGCATTTTTGGACCAAATTAATATTGCATAGGAAAGCGGCAGGGCAGGAAGCTTTGCCCAGCATTTCAGTGAAGTACGGGCAGGAATCGACCTACAATATTTCAAGAAATCTATAAAGAGAGGCACAGATGGCTGCCATATTAAAATTACGTGGATCAACGCCATGAGAATGTGAGAACACTAAACTCTGGCTAAAGCACAGATTTGACACCAGGACTCCAAACATCATACTTAAATACGCTGCTCCCTTCCAACACCCAAACATGGCCCGAAGTCTCAACTACTCTGAAAACTGCAGCTTCAGATTTTGAAATGACAAAGGAACATTTTCTCCCCACTACACACAAAAAACATTCTGTCAAGCAAAGCTAAAACCTAAGGCACTACAGAAAGTTAAGAATAATGTACATTTTAACACAGCAGGATAACAAAGAAAAGAAGAGCTTAGAGCAACACTCCAGCATATGCTGCATGTCACACTCAGTAGGGGACAGCTGTCTCCAAGACTTCTCTATGTAAAGAACGGTGGCTTCAGTACACATACAATTATTGTAAGACAACTAAAATTAGTTTTCTCTTGAAACTTCTACTTCACTTTCTTCTAAAGACAAAGGTCCCCTTTGGAACTGCTCAGGCACTTCTCCCTCAGGAAGATTTTAAATGCTGCTAAAGAAATGCTTTCATCTTTTAGACGTACTAAGTCCTAAACACACTTTTTTGCTGTGCAGAACCACCTCTTTCAGCAGCAGTGCTCATAGAGCCATAAAGCACCAGGTAGGAACAGAGCATTTCCACACAGATGCTTGAGTCAGAAGCCCCACGTGACATGAATGGCAAAACTGCTCTAAGTTGAGACTAACTTGTCCTGACAGAACTATGCAAGAGAAATTCACATGACATTCATCCCTGTGCAGAAGCCGGCAGAAAGCCATATTTTGAGGGACTTTGCCAAGTACTAGCAACCAGCATCCACTGGCCCTCTTCACAGAGTGACTTCTTTAACGTTTATCAATCCTTCAACTTCAGTGGAAGGCAAAAAAAATTTTATGACAAAATTAAGCTTTTACAAGTAACCTTAAAATGTAGTATTCTGTCTATACTGCGGATAATTCTTCCATGACGTAAGCTGAGACCTCATAACTCTAAGTTCCTCTCATAAGAATAGCTTCTTTTTTTGTTGTTGTTTTGGTTTTGTTTGAGTTTGTGACCTTTTTTAATTAGTGTTTCCCCCTACATAGTGTTTATTTCCCTTTTTGGTGCCCTGGGAATTCCCACTGTTGTGATGAGACAGCTTGTTTTACATTGGGAATCTTGCCAACAGCAGTCATGCAATTTTCAGTGTGTTCACAGATCATAAATTACAATTATCTACATAAAACTTTGATGTACAAAATGAAGTTTCAATATCCTCATACTACACTAATTCTAATTTTCTTCTCCAATTAGAGACGTAGTTCTAAAGTAGGGGGCCACTATTAGCCAACCCAGACAAACCCTCCCCACCCCCCCAAAAATAGAAATTAGCATTTAAGTTCAGCTTAGTGGTATGGTTACAGACAGAAGCCAGTATCAAACACTTTTAATCAGATAGATTTCTTGACTGGTGACAAAAGACCAGAGGGCTACTACAGGCTACTCCAAGAAACATATTTGCTCAACTGTGGAGCTATCATGCCAGAATTGTGGCATTACTGGAACGAGCAGCAATAACCCCCAGTCCTGTCTTGATTGGTTGCAGTTAATTAAGTATCCAGAAATGCATATGAGCAGTTCAAATTATTTCAGCATGCACTGCTTTGTATATCTGTCAACAGATTTTTTTTTTTTAAGCCAGTAACCACTTATTCATAATGGACATTCAGAGAAAGGTAAATTACTATCTTGTGAGAAAGGAGAAGATTATGAGCTTCATTCACTGCTGCAAAGATATTCAATGCCTCAGATAGAAGAGAGTGCAGAGTAGCTAAGCATAGCTAATCAAGATTGAAAAAGGAAAGCAGAGAACTCCAGTATTCTCCCTTCTCTTCTATTCACTGAAAAAAAAGAGAGCACTAATCCACCACTAAATGCAGAGTCAAGAAATTTTATTCCCTTTTCCCTCCCTCTCTCCTCCCTTCCCCCCAACTCCAAAAGCAGAATCTGCATGGAAGGACTTTCCGTACTGAGCGTAGCACCTGTGTAATTACAAATTATAACTGTGTGAACCACTATACTAAATAGAGATGCTTGCCACTTAATTAAACCCTTTCTTAGAGAGGAAATGCATACACATTCACACTATCTCCTCTTCTTAATTGGTCTCAGACATTGCAGGAAGCTAGTCCCCAAGATTTGTCAACCAGCCAGCCCACAGATGTTTCAGAAAGAAAACCAGGTCAGCATTAACAGGTTCACTTCTTTAGCTCTAGGCAACAGGTCAGCAGATCAGTGTCTGCTGTCTGCAGCTGGCAGGCTCCACTCAGTTAAAATGGTCCTTAAGCATTGGCCTGAATTCCTGTCAAATCTGCACTTCTCTTCACAGGCCTGGACAGCAAGCATGTGACACAGCTACACCAGCTTCATGCGATATCATCACTGAAGCCAACTGAATTTACCCTTGCAAACTGAAGGACAACTATAGGTACTCTCTGAAGCCATGCTTCACCAAACCCAAGAGTCTCTCCAGGTCAGCCTTACACCACGTGCCTCAGGGAAACGAGACGTGCCTTCCAGTACAACCACAATTAGTTGAGACTCAAGACTGTCCAACACCATGACTGGAGCCTCTGAGCACCACAGAAGAGTCCAAGCACACTGCTTTTCTTTCTGATACGTAGGCCTCACCTTTAACTTCCATACTGTATTCCATGGCCCTTCAGAAAAGGACAGCTGATCTCTCCATTGCTTCTCTGTGACAGGCAGGGAAATAAGGAAAATTATTCTGAAAAGTAACATGAAAAAAACTTTTGCTTTTTCTTCCACACACAAACACCGAGCCTGAGCTGACAGTACTATTTGCAACAGAAAATTGTGCCCCCAAAAAGGAACAACCTACTTAAATAGTTCATTATCAATATATTTGAGCACTTGCCTTGATTAATCTAACATCAAAAGTCTGTCACTGATATAAAATAACTCTGCTGTGTATACAAAGGTCTTTGAGCCCAGCAGGCGAAAATGTAAAAACTTCACATAGTCCGATTCCAATTAAAAACCGAAAACCAAAAAAACACCAAGTAAACAAACAAACCAAACAAAAGTCCAAACAAAAACAAAAACCAAACAAACAAATAAATCACACATTATATTCTCTCCAAAAAAATGCTTGGACTAAAACTCCTCTGAAGCTGTTGTTTGTGGTCTACCTGTCAGCCTTCACAGATTTGCCTAACTTTTCAGCAAAACTGAAACCTTTCAAAACTTGCAATCTTCTGCCACTTATGGATAAATACAAAGACAAATTTAGCACTAACCTTTGTCAGCTGCTGTCGATGACTATCACCATCTGACTTACTAACCACCTCATCATCATTCAGTACTCCAGGGTGTATCTGTTTATGGATAACAAAATCACCTGGCTAACTCATTAGAGAACAAAGGTAACATCAGCCACACAGAGACAAGCAGCAGCAAAAATTTAGAGCAAAAGCTCATGGAACAAGAACCCTCATTTTGTATTTAGGTGCCTTCTACATGCCCCAGATGGGAAAGTCAGAACAGTAAGAGTGCTGCTCTGGAGGATGCAATTCTCTGGCTTAGGGTGGGGGGCTCTGAACAACTCCTATTAAACAAGACAAAATGAAGAATGTGTGGTGTAAATATGAAGTTTACAGAGTTGGTTGGAAAAACACTCTGCTCTGTATGTCATGAGAGGAATACATACAAGTCTTTTTCGTACCAAGTTACTACCCTAAGTACTGGACAAGGAGCCAGTGATAGTATGCATGTAGCATTAAACAGATTTTAAAGATTTGATAGCAACAATGAACAGTTTTCCATAGACCAGCTGACCCTTCTCAAGGTGCCCCCCCGATGGTTTTCACATCAGGCTGAGCCTGCCAGACTGGAGCAGAACAGCAGTTTCCTGCAGCAGCAGGAGAAAGGATGCCATCTCGTGGATGCTTTTAAACACTGTCATCCAAATAAACCACCTCCCTTTTCTTGCAACAACCTTACAGAAATATTTTCCTGTTAAAATACATGTTGGTTAATGGCAGTCAAGAAACTACCTGGAAAATATCTCGAAGTCAATAGCCCAACTCTGACAAAAAACAGCCAAGTCTGTCGTGCTTAACACGGTTCTTCAGTAAAGCCAGTCAATAACTCAATTACACAAATACTGTATGTTAAGAAATAGAAACTACATCAGCACATCCTGGAGAGACACAGTACAAGTAGCTTGTTTTCTCAACACAACTCTTTGCTAATAACAAAGTCCTACAATAGCCATATATTAATATCCTTCTCAAAGAAAGTAAACTCCAAAATAAGACTTTCTACTCGCAAAGCAAGAATTTCAAAATTCAGTGGTTTTTTTTCCTTTTGTACAGTTGAAGCCAAATCCTTTTTGTCAGAGCAACACATGAGAAATGTATGAAAATCCCTGGCAGCACAACAGTAACATACAAAAAAAACCTACAAGACAAAGTTACATCCAAAAGAAAAGACAGAGACAACTACAAAGTAGGCAGTAAGATCAAGATATCAAAAGGACATATAACTGAACACAAAAAAAGATAAAAATACATAATGTGTACACATGAACCATATATAACTGTGGACTATTTTACTATCCAGGTACTGTGCAGCTAACAAGTGTATTATATAACGTTTGTATAAGGCAGGCGTAATTCCAAGGACAAATTCTGGGAAGAACATTGCACAACAGCAAAGCAAACACACCAACATGCTCTAGAGCTAAAGCTGTCTTTGTTTCTGTAGTTTGAGAGCAAGAAGAAAACCCAGAAGCTTACAAGTGGAATCCAGAACTAGCAAACATAACATTAGCCTTGGAGTAAACTGTTAATGAATATCTTTTCCCCCCAAAAGGTGAAGCATTATAAACATTTAGACTCTCACTGCTACCAAAAAGAGAGAAGTACTAAAAACAGGATTACTACTACACTCCTAAAGCTGCACCTCCTTTCCAAGTATTATTACATAAAATTACACTCAAAGGTCTGATCATAAGCCAATCTGACAAAAAAGCCTGCTGGGACCAGGCAATCAGCGAAGAGAAACCACCGAGAGCAGACACTGAACAAGCCCTGTGGAAGTGCTGGAGGAAATGAAAAACCATCCTCTCCTAAAACACCACATGCTGTACATGCTTCCCTTGCATTCTCTGTACCAATGAAGACCATGATAAGAAAAGATGATAAATCCTAATGCATTCCCTGTTTCCTTGCTTATCTAGTTATTAGCAAACAGCACATTGCTCTAGCTCTTTGGGGCAGCCATCCAGCTTGTTCCTATTTTCTTCCACTATGAGCTGAGCAATTAACTCTTCTCAAACTTCACCAACAGTATATTCCAGGAGCCTGACTAGGACAATGATCTCTCATCATCTTCATATTCCTGACCAAAAATTAATATAATTCATGCTGCAAGAAGTCTCAGAAATGAGAGGGGGAAAAAAAATTTAAAAGAGGGAGAGGAGAATCATCCAGTTCCACTTGCTACAATTGCATGCAAAAGATGATTTTTCTCAAGAGCAATTCCCTTTTCTGTACAAGAAGACGCCATTAATAGCACTAAACAATATGGCCCAATCAAAAACCTAACACTTCACAGCGAATATTCTGATTTTAAATGAAGGAGTTATTAGACTTCAACAGGCAGAATCACTTGGTTCCATTTCTCTCCTACTGTGAAATTACCTCATTAAACCTTTAACAGCTTGGGGTAAGTAAAAAGCTTTTACTCCACTGTCTGATAGAACAGGTTTTCTGAAAAGAATTCATACTATTTCTGTCCACTCCTTGCCATAGGAGATTCAGCATAATTCGAACTTCATCTAAATGTATGTGTCCTCAGCAGATGGAGAGAATCTCAAGCATGTTACCTACTAGCATGTCTCTAGAAAAAGGTTTATTATCCTCATTAAACAGAAAACAAAATTAGAGGGGCTTTCCCAGGTTGATCACAAGTATCTTTTACATGAAGCAGTAATGTGCCCAAACCATATGTGCATGCCCAAACACCCCTACTTCCAAACAATCCCAGCAGCATGCAGACGTAGCTCTGCTGTCAGGCACATGTAATGAATGGAATAAAGAAACAAAATGGTAAAATTAGGTTCTGCAGTTCACGTTGCAGGTCAGACCTGGATCCAATATGAAAAAGGTGATCTGTACAACACCACCCATATCAAGACAGTTATTTACATAGAAGCATCTCTCCTTCTAGCATAACAAAAACATAAATATTTAGAGAAAATAAAGCAATGCTGAAACATATGACACACAAAAGCATTGTAGCTACACAGAAAGCCTTCTGTACTGGAAGAAAATGATCAGCAGATGCACCATTTCCAGCCCTTCTTTATACCACATATGTGCCACAGACCTTAAAAAAATCTGGTTCAATGCTCCAGATGACAAAAAGAGTTGTTACGTAACGGTACAAAAGGAGACGAGCTGGAGTTACAAAACACCATTGGGGAAGGTGTTTTTCCCCCTTTTATAAGAAACTGAGTTTATTCCATTTCTCTTGTTAGATAAAGTAATTAAATTAACAATGGTTCTTCAGCTGCTTTAGGAAAGAAAAGTCACAACAACATAATCTGACAGTTTCTTTTGATATCGAGATTTCAAAGAGATCACATTTACCATAATTTCTTACGAGTAACATACATTTTCTTCTCTGGACATACCCTAAAATTCTTAAATGTTCACTTATTAAGCCAGCAGAATGTCTAACTAAACATGAATGTAGCTATATGCAAGAAGTTCAAATAACTCAATTTTGAAACTTGGCCTCAGAGACATTGGTCAAGCTGACTTGGTGAAAAACATGTTAGTTCCCAAAGATCATTTATAACAGGTTGTTATCTTTTGGTTCTTCTCATATATAATAAAAAGTACGAGAAGAGATAATTAAGAGGAAAGTGGTTTAAAAGTTTTATCTACAGAGCTGTGAGCACATACCTGATATTCAAGCCAGTGGTCTGGTCCAACTTCTCCCAGCTTTTTAATTTTCCCAGAAGTTTCTAAAGCAGAGATCAAAAGAAGAGTTAGACACATACAAATGTTCTAACAGCTCATTTTCCACAGTTTTCTCATAATTCTGAATTCAAACTCACTGTCTTCCCGCCTCCTCCTGAGGACTTTGTTATCATTATCTAGCACTTTTTGGGCTGTCATTCTCCAGCCCTGTGACACACAGAACCCATGTTACACTTCAGCACTACAGATTACCTAACTCTGTGAACTACCATCACTGTACTAGACCTTGGTAGATTAGACTCTTGGCAGCAGGGAAGAAAAGTTGTCTACTCAACACCAGTTCTGTAGCAGCTGAAGTGCCCATTTCTCCTCTTACAGTTCCTCCTGCAGCTTCTTCTTTTCAATCAATGCCAGACAGTATTATGTAAACCTGACCAGACACCAGTATAGTTCTGCAGATTAATGAATTGACACATTTATGTTAATCTCTTGACAACTCACTGTATGCTTGATACAGGGTGGGATGGAAGCAAGACAATTTTATTCATTTGAGACCACATTCTGGCCCTGCTAGTGTTGGCAGCGATCCAAGTGTGTATCAGAGTTCTTACCACAACACCGTGTCTGGGCAGAGCTTAATGCCAAAAAAGCATTTCCAGTAGAAGCAAGGTGAAAGAGGAACAGCAAGGTCAAAAGAGACACTATGATGAGATGGTTCTTTACAGAAAAATCTCCATATGAACGGCAGATATCCTTTTGCCTGTTTCACCTTCATTGCCATAGCTCCCCTCATGTTAACACTCAACTTTGGGAATGCCTGGTTTGAACACACTAATTAAAACAGGTATCGTATCTTAACTAACACAACAGAGGAAAAGGCTCAAAGACAGGACAGGCAACAAAGAAAACCCCTATCCTGCTCACCTACCTATTTCTAGCTCCTCACCTCATTTTCCAATTCAACAGCCACTAGCTGTGCCTGGACTTTCTCATAGCGTTCCAGTTTTCTTTGGAGACCTTCTACCTCCTCTTTAAGCAATCCACTGTTTTCTTTCATTTCCCTACGGTGAAAAAAGAAACAACATTTAAAGAGCCACACAACTCAATTCACTCTCACAAACTTCCAGATACATATGGAATTACAAGGGGATCAAACGACATTGACCAGACGTGACATTCAACTGACTCACTTCTATAACCTTCACTGCAAAGCCACTGCTACAAAAAAACCCTGCAGCTTCATTGAACTGACTTTTTTTTCTACCCTAAGTGCCATCCTAATTATGTCCAAACAACCTGAAGTTTTGTTATCTGCTTTACTGATTGGCAAAACATCATGAACGGTAGCAAAAGACTCCCAACTCTGATCTTCAGACAGGCTGAATGCAGGGTTGGAACACAGCAAGCGGTAGTCACTCAGGCTTTTTGAGTACTCTGTGATGACTGAACAAACATTAAGACTGCTTGTAGAGGTGTGTAAAGGTGAGATAAAAGTATTTAAAAAAAAAAATGACCTCTCATTCGTTGATATCATGTTTCTGTGCACAAAGAAAAAACAAACATGAGAAAAGATTCCAAGATAAACAATTTAAAATTATAATGAAACACTAATGAGAACAAAGCCAAGGGAAATTATTTAATTTCAGAATAACAAAAAGCTGGCAAGATCACTCATGTAATTTAGGCTTTTTTTTTTTTAAAGATGCACCAAAAGATGGAAATTAAGTTTACTTTCAAAAAAAAAAAAAAAAAAAAAAAAACTTTACAGTAAGTTATTTCAGAGTACACAGGAATTCCATTTTTCAAATTAACTGCCACTTCAGAAACCCAGAAAGTCTATTCTATCGAGGGCTATATCAGAGTGCTTTAGAAATTTAAACAAAAGACTTGCCAAACATTATACTGGAACAATGGGCCTTTAAAACAGTGGTAATAATAACTAAGCAAAAACAGCTATTACAGAAATTATCAACTGTCTCTTTTCTCTACAGGGATTTCTTTCCCAAACCTGTACAGAGTTCATCATTACCTTTTAACATTAACTTTTATTCTAACAAATAGGCATTAGGTATCACCATCCAGAACAATACGCTCTTGCTGCATTCAGGAAGACTACCCACATCTTGTCAAATCCTCTCACCTCGTAACCATCGCAACACTGCTCAGTTCATACACAGTATTTATGTGAAATATTTACATTTCCTTCTAAAGTTTCCCATATGGAAGCCCAACAGAGGGATTTGAAAGTGCGTATAACGCAATTGGAGAAGGTACAGAAGAACACAGGATAGCTCTCTCAACAACTCAGCCCATCTTTCACCTGAAGTAGGCATTTTCCTCTCTAAGCTGGCGCAATTCTCGCTCCAGTTTTGGGAAACGAGCCAGTTCTGCTTTCATGTTCTTGACAATTAGAGCATCATGTTCCTGCTGGGAGAACTTCTGTTCTAGATCCTGGAAAACATGGGACGACAAGAGGACAGCAATGATTAACTTGGAACTCGTAAGAGCTATTTGTCCATTGTACTTTTTAAACTCAAATCAATGAACTCGAATGAAGCTGGAAAGGAACTCAGTGGGTCATCTGGTCCAATACATTCCTCAAAGTAGGGTGATTCTTGTTCCACTTGTAACAGCTGGACGGGCATCTTCTCTACACCTGTATACCTTAAGGTCATGAAAAAAAAAAAATCTGTTAATCATCAAGAGGACCTTCTATTGATTAAACAAAATCTGTTTTTTTCTTGTCCTCTATCCCTCTGTCAGTGAAGTGTAGAAAGGGGCACTTCAATGGCCTACAAGAATTAGGAATGAAAAGAAATACAACCATGCATTTTGGCATTATAGTAAAAGTTGCTTTTTTTTCCCCTTTAAAAAAAAAAAAGAGTTTATTTAGAGGTGTATTGCAGTCTGATATCCCATTTCCTGACCCTTCCTTTCAATGGCTCTGACTGCAGGAGGGAGTCTCTTTTGCAGTTGCAGAACTGGTCATGAGACTGGCTTTCAGCGTAGCTTTACTTGACAACACCCACAGGGAACACCACTATCAGCATCTGCTCAGACCAAAGTAACTTTCCACATCTACCTCTCCCATGAAGATAAAAGAAGTGAAAAAGATACACTCCCACCACCTTACGTGTTCATTTGAAAGGACATAAAGCATCTCTATGCTCACAGTTAAGTCAGTGTGGTTTTGAAAGCTTTGCAAGTAATTGCAATTTTTAAAAGAGCTAAACCCAACTCCAGAGGAAGGATTTTCTGGGAAGAAGAAAAGTAACTGCAGCTGCTAGGTTCACCCTCCACCATTTGAAAAAAAAACTGCTCTAGAACAGTGATGGACTGGGCTCTGGCACAAGATTAAATGGAGCATTCATCTAGAGCACTGCATAAGGATACAAATCACTTCTTGATAGAGAAAGCATGGGTCAGGTTTTTTCCCAATCAATTGATACAACAAAAGTGAAGAGTGTCATGTTAAGGCTTAATTGTAGGTAGCCTGGTCCATCCAACTACATTTAGCCAACTTCAGCTCTTGCTGGCCACCAGATCAGACAAACTATATGACAAACTAACCTTTGTTCCTGCCACAGTCATTTAAAAAAACAAACAACACAACTGTTCTGTTCTTCCATGGAAGAAATTAAAAACTAAAGCTTTATACAGGCCACTGAGTTTCTTACCTTAATCTTCTGTTCGTATTCTGACAGTAGAGATTGGTTTGCTTGCAACGTCTGGATTTGCTGACTAGCCTCTTGCCATTTTCTATTAGATGTAGACACAAGAGGCATTTAGCACTCAGGAATCACATACAAGAAACAACCTAGATGCAGAAACATCTCCAAAAAGCATTTTCAAAAATCACTAACAAGCTGTATGGTACTGTTACAGAAGACTGTCTCTCAAACAGTTTCACACTCATACCATCAACCTCTAATTCAGAGATAAAAATACCTACTTTCACTAAAATATGCATCTTGAGAAATACTCAAAAATCAAGCTACCTTCACTATGAAACCAACAAATATACAATCACAGTAAATAAACAGCATCTTTGAAATTGAAAAGTTGAACTTAGTAAGCAAGGAAAAACATCCTCACATCTTTCAACTACCCCTCAACTGTGATTTATAGCTTGATGTTTCTGTTCTGTTCCGCCTATAAAGTTCAGATAAGCCTTTCCCACCCACATGCCTTCTGTTAACTCTCCACCATGAACATGAGACATCACTGAGATTTTAAGCTCAAGTATTCTTTTTTCTCAAGGTACAATTAAATTGCACCTCAGAGCTAGTTTCAAACAACGGTTATAACCTGCACATCCAGATCAAAGAACCCCTTTGAAGAAAGGAAATCAAACGCTGTTGAAAGTTTTGAGTGACGACAGCTGCAGATGACTGAAGTTTCCTTTGCCTTTTTCTCCCTACAGTCATTCATCCCCTGCTTACTTTTGTTGAACATCCAGCTGTTCCATCAGCTCCTGCTTCTGAGAGTCTTGGCTTGTCATCTGCATCTCTTGATTCATTATATTCCATTGCAACTCTGATATTTTCCCTTTTAATATAGTGATTGTCTGAATTAATGGAAAGAAAGAATTAACACACAATGCTATGAGGCTCCAAGCTGGACATTATGGATGGTAATAGACAGAAATCCTATCCAACTAAAAAGTACAAACACTGAAACTAGAAAAAATCCCACACTCCTGCAAACCTTCAGACCTGCAAACTCACCTCAAAAACAATAGCAAGAGAAAAATCATGTAGTCACTTTCATCTGGCACCCAAATTGTCATTTCCATTACCTATTAAGTGGGTGACCTCAAACTGGCATGAAAAATATCAAGCTTCAAAGCTAGTTGACGATAAAACACAAGTATCTATATTAAAGCAAAAAAATTGTCCCACAACCATTCCAAATATATTTTGTCTGGGTTTCAACTTTGAAAACATCTGGGTTTGCCTCAGCCAAATACCAGAAGTATTATGCTTTCCTTAAAAATAGAGGCCAGTGGTTTTTAAAATTTTGTTCTACATATCTTAACTCTAAAGAAAAACTCCCAGGTTTGTTTCAAATAGCCATTACTTATTACTTTGAGAGAAAAATCTCAAAACATTATGTATGTAGGGTGCTTTCTAGACAGAGAGACATGTAGGGTTCTCATCTTGATACTGATCGATATGGAAATAAAAAGAAGACAGAAACAGAACTGCTGCACATATTTCATATGTAGGTTTAGTTTCTCTCACATGCCAGCACGATCTCCCCATTTTTAATCACCGATAACTGGCATGTTGTATCTGTTTACCTGCTTTACCACACAGACACCTTTCTAGTGACGCTTAGGCAGGAGGAAGGATTAAGGACTCAGCGGTTGTTGATCCACAACTGCTGCAGGAAACTCAATTAAGCACTAAAGTTACAAATGAACTATCTGAACTTAACTATAACTACATCTGAAAAGGCTGAGGGTTGGGAAGATGATCTGTTCATCCAAAAGAACTGAAATTCTTATCCAAGCAGCCATTCTACAGCGGCACACACAGGCATTTAAGACACTTCATACACATGTACTTTGTACATAACTTTGGTTTCATCCACTTCATAGTCTCCCACTTCCCTGAACACCTTCCCTTCTTATCTCCTCCATCATTTCCCCTTGCTTCACTCAGTGTCATATCATCAGACTTCTAAACTTAGATGCTGTATGTTGCCTTGCACTTTTTTTCTCTTTCTCCATACCAACCTAAGAAATCTCTTCACATTGTTAATTAACACAGCAACATCTTCCGACCTGCTCACTTGTGTCTGAACTTGGTTAGGTTCTAAACTTTGACAGCAAAGACACAAACCACCAGGGTTTATTCATTTCCAGATTATGAACACAGTGACTCCAATTGTTTGGTTTGGGTTTTTTTTAAATCAAAAAAGGCATTTTTAACTCACAAGAACTGTAGTGTCACCTGAAGCTATGAATGGATTAAAAAAATACTCTGCTCTTACTTCATTAGCTTCAGCTAATTTGCTCTCCTTCTCTTGCAGCTTCTTACTCATTGTCTCCATGCTCTTCTTATAGGATTTGTTCATCTCCATTTGTTCTTTCAGTTTATTTTCAGCTTCTGTTTCCCTTTCCTGATACTGCTTTATGCGTGTGAGCAGCTCCTGGTTACGGTCAGCCTCTCGCTTGCAAAGAAAAAAAATGCAAAGAAACATAAGAAGAAAGTAGCACAAAGGTGAAGCCATTTTCATTTCTCCTGTCTCCATGCCTCATCCCTGTGGTCACCAAAGCACCCTCATAAAGCAATGTAACTCAGACCATAGCTTTAACCTTTGCACTAGCAATGGCAAAAATCTCACAGCAGCAACCCAATATCAAGGAACTACCCAGGGCAATGGAGCTAGAAAATTAAGAGAGAGAGTCTTCCAAATCTCTTAGACCTAGACATGAATATTAGAATACAGGCTTGGCTTCGTAGACTTCACTGTACACTCTCCAGCAGATCAAAGACAAAAACATTTGGTGCTGCAATTTAAAGCTGACCCATGCATAGCAAATTGAGAAACTCAGATCTCAGTAGTTGGGTTAGTAAGAAAAACTTCCCTCTGCAACTTCTCAAAATGTTATGAGGCTATTTAATAGAAAAGAAGCTGCATTTAAATGCACAGTATTAGCAATTAATACAATAAATATTTTTGCACTCTGACAACCTTGCGTACACCGTTTCTGTTTATTCCTACCGCAAATTGATTAACACTTATTGAAAAAATGTGTAGTAAATTGCTTTGCTAATCAAAGCAAATCGAGACACAGATTTACATAGTAAGCAAGGATTATGCAAACCAATGCGAGGTTCCTAAAACCTTTATCTGCATGACTCAAAAAAAACACAGAATCTGAGGAGGGTCGTCACCACGTTGCTGGATTAGTGCTGCTCCCTTTTTTTGTACCAGAGTTTCAAGGGTTTCTGGGACTGAGCTACATTCCAGTTTGAACTCTTCCTGGCTTAATCCCACATCACCTGACTACAGACAAACTAGGAATTTAGTCACTGACTCTCTATTTCACAACTACACACTAAATCTGTCACCCAGCACCCTTGTAAAATACAAAAAAAAATGCTCATTTTTTTTTTAAAGATTTATTTTTAACTAATCAGCTGCATATAGGACCTTTATTATCCTACAGAAACCACAGATCTACTACTTATTTCAGTAACATACTTAAGCAAATATATACGGGCATAAAACCAGAAACCAATATAAGCTATTACTCCCTGAATGAGGCTCACTGTTTTATCAGTGCAAGCTCTCTTGCGTGACAGTGCATGGTTGGCACTGCTGTCATTCCAATTAATTACAGTCACACAAACTAAATGCTTGCAATTGTGCCAGCAGAAGTTTAAATTCATCTGGGAAAAAAATGCTTAAATACTTTTGGGATAAATAAATAACAAATCCCTTTTGTTATTGCTACTCATGACAACTTCAGTGCTAAACTAACAGAATCTAGTGATGAGATCATGCGTTTGTCAAACAGACAAGGCTCCGACATTCACACTCCTGTGTACGTTAGCAAGATAGTGCAATACACTGTGAGGGGATCTGTAGAGCAAAGCAGCTGCTATTGGGAACTTGACACCCACACCACCACATTTGCAGTAAATGCAAACCCAGTAAATGCATTCCAGAAGCAGTCACTACAGATCTGCTGAAGTCTTGCTCTGAAGACAGTGTCTGTTACCAGCTGGTGAACGCTAGGCTTGCTCCTAGCTCTCTTTCAGTTTAGTTCCATCCAAAAAATGTTGGCTATACACAACTGAGACACACCACTGCAAACCAAGAGCACATCCCTGTTCCAAACTGACACACCGACTCAGATGCACTACATATGTTCTGAATTAGGCCTATGATATCGAGCCATCTGCAACTGTCATACTCACCTCATAGTTTCTGGCATTGGTATTAGCTGCCTTCTCTAGCTCAATGCGAGCCCGTTTGTGGCTAAGCTCCATCTGCATCTTCTCTCGTTCCACCTGTAGGAGCTGGGATTTAGAGTGGATCTGCCCAGCTTGTTCTTCCAGCTGGCCGGTTCACATGCAAAAAAGGACATTAGACACCATTAAAAGCACTGCAATAACATCATTATCTCCCATCCTGTACTATTCAGCTGACACTCACATGCCATTTTACAAAATAGAAGGAAACTACCAGCATATTTGTGGAACTTGTCTTCTCACACCAGCTGCAGATGGGGAAACCAAGAGTTCAGCACACTCAGAAACCCACATCAAATCAATGTTCGTTGGAAATAAGTTAACTTCAAGTTCTTAATTCAGAATTTCTCCCTCAATCTCTAGAGGTATTCTGACAAAATGTACTTCTCTCTAAAAAAAAGGTTAATTATGCACTCACCAAGCCTCATAAAAGTAACAGCAGCTAAACAAGAAGCAGAGATCGTGCTCCCCATCAGATTTAACTGCTGAGCAAAATAACATGTTTTTCTACTACCTGCTACAACATTAGACTTCATTTTTTCATTCAAATTACCTTACAGCACAGACAATGTTAACAGAATTCCTCACATCTAAGCAATGTACATTCAACACACAGCTGATGAGCACTCTCTAAACAGAGAGAGCCTCCTCTAACCATCTTTGTAACCAGAGATGTACCACAGACAGAAAATACATAAACTTTTGTCAATATTCCAAATGTAAAGCTTACTTTACACTTAGAGACTGAATTAGAAATTATATCAAGATATAGAATGCAGAAACTTTACTACAGCCTAACAGTCCTTATTATCCAAGATGTCAACTTACTCCACTCTTTATGAGCATAAGGCAGCTTACAGGAAAAAGTCAAAAAACCTATGCGGATATGAATAGAAATAAACAAGAAAGCAGAACTGGTTAGCACATCAAAGCCACAGCACAATGCAAGTCTCCTGTATGTGTCCAGGCAAAGAAACTTGAAGGAAGATTGTGAAAAAAGGTAACAAAGTGACTTAGTAGGAACATATTAATAGATACAAAACTCCTTTGTTCAGCAATATGAGAACAACCTGCAATTTAATTTCCTGAGCTGGTATACAGGTATAACAAGCAGGGAAGAAATTCAAAGGACCTTTCTGAAATTCTTACAAAACAGAAATAAATACGTCTGATACTTCAAAAACATTTAAAGATTCTAGACTGGTGACCAAAAGCAAGCTTCCATTATTGAGCTTGCTCGAATATTGATTGTAGAAAGAATGGTCAGACCTTAATGAAATCAATCCCGATTCCTGGAATCGGAAAGAGTCTACAACCAGACTGAAATGATACTGCAGGTATCAGCAACCTGAGGACACCTCACCTGCACCCTCTGCTGGTACTGAATCTGTAAGGAGCTTTGAGACGATCCGGGTGTAGCCAGTCCAGACACCCCCTCCATACGCTGCGAAATAAAGTTGTTGAGGGATCTCAGAGTGGAGAAGACAGTGGTATTATCTTCCAAGTCCTCCATGGCTCTACAAATAGACAAAAAGTCATCAGCAAAACATTTACAACAACCTACAGTATACTGGCTGCTTCCCTAAAGAGAGATACAGCACTGCCCCGCGGAAACACTAAACGCAAGGTCTTATGATTTACAGGGTACAAAACCCAATCTGCTAGTCACTGCTGGGATCCACAGATTACTGCTGGGACCAACTTGAAACAGAAAACACTATCCAACCAAGGCTGATGGCATAGGTCTCCAAAATGAGAAACTGACGCAAGAGAGCCTGTTCTTCCCTGAGCTTTCTACCTGCAATGGTTTGTTTTTATTTAAACACATTCTCCCCTAAATCTCAGCCTATAAGTGTACAAATAAGATGTGTCATAAGTTATACTAAATTGAATTCTCCTTTCCCATCTGATCAAGATAAGTTCTGGGATACAAGCTGACATTGTAGGACATGAAGATCTACAGCACATAACACTAATAAACAGAACTCATTACTCTTCCTCCAAACATTTGAGGCTGATGGGTGGAGAGAACTCATTCCATATTAGCAGCAAACCCTACCTTCAAACACAACTCGATTCTGTTTTCCAGAAAGCACTTGGGAACCTAACTTCCAGCAACCAGAAGTCTCAAGTTCATGGATCACTTCCATAAGTAAAACAGTGTCTCCTCGTTCACATAAAAGTTTTTCCAATTCTTCCTTCAAATTTGGAAGGGTACTAACTAAAAGGCCAAAGACAAATCAAGCCTGGAGCTTGGAAAAACCTGCCAGGTTGCCCAGGAGACTTCAGGAAGCCTTAAGCGAGTCCCTCTAGTGACTTCGTGCCCCACAAAGCCCCAGAAGCACAGAAGAAGGTTCAGGACCAGGCAACGCAACCCACAACATTCACATAGGCTTGTACCAGAGACAGATTTGAGATGAACTTCCAGGATTGTGCACTCTCAGAGTAACACAGCAGTTATTCTTTGGACTTATCACAAAGAGAAGACGTAACAGAATCCCAATGGCAACAGATCAGCCAAAACCCAAATGAAAATATTTATTCGAAATACGTGCTTCAGTACCACATGCAAATCAGTTCAGGAGAGAGCGCTGCCAACAGGTAACCGTGCTCCAGCCAGCCTGCTTGGACACCCAGGACAGCGCTGAAAACGAAGACAGCGCGTCCCCGCCCCCTCGCCGCAGGACACCCTCCGGCAGCGGCTCCTCGGCGGGAACAGGGACCCTCCGCCCCAC
>NW_010119918.1:535-10433 GCF_000699245.1 Pterocles gutturalis | reverse complement strand
CTCCCACTGCTGCCTTATTGAGTCCACTTCTAATGGTAAGATTCATAACCAAAAGTCTCATCCAGAAAGAACAAAGGTGTAAAATTGAGTTTGTTGTGGCTGATTTAACACTCAAAAATAAGGTATCTTCAGGTAAACCCCAGTGATTTGGATATCTGTCAAATAGTTAATGAAACCAGATAGTTTCTTACAGCTTTGCCATCCTTCGTTGCACTGATAACCCTTCCCATAGTGCATATGCAAGCCATTTGGTCTCCATATTTTCCTCTAAAATTTTCAGATTTCAGCATGACGTGCTACCAAGGGGTGACTGGAAGCGCATTCCTTCAGTAGAAACTCAGATTTTTAAATTCCTCGTGAATGTATTGCACTGACCTTGATCTTTGCAGTCAGCAGTCAATGGAGACTTTTGATCATCATTAACCTTGATTAGATTAGAGCCACCAAGCTACTGCTTCACTCCAGGGAATGGGTTCGTTAACATGGAGCTCTTCTCTATTGCAACTTTTGGTAGTCTCTCATGTTGAAGATTACAGAGCTTCCTGGGCAATCTCTCCCAGCACTTCCGAGGTCTGTTAGATGTGTGATGGTTGATTGATTTCAGCTTGATGACGTGAGACTTGAAACACTGAGTGTGATGAGGTGAGACTGGAAGAAGTGAGAACCCAAACAGTTTGTGGAAATGCTATCTTCTCTCTTCACAGTCTTCTTGTTTCTAGCTTGAATCGATTTATTTCTCACCTATTTTTTCTATAGAGGGAATGGAGAATTCACCTACCCTCTGATCAGGTGAGGTCTCTAAGTACTGCACTCTCCTTGTCTTGGTTCACTCATTAGGTCTTTATCTGTCTGCCTCATGTCCTGCACATTTGAGTGGGAAGTTGAGAAAAGACTAGCAGCTGGCTTGCAAGTTTGTCACTGTTACTTCATTTTATTAGCCTGAAATAAATTCTGAGGCCTCATGGAACATTTTAGTTTGAAACACTTTCCCTGAAAAGTGCTATGTACATTTTTATTAACATTTCTGTTTTTTTACTAAGGAAAAGCAATCCTCTTCTCCTGTATTTGTTATTTTTCAGCAGCTGAAGCATTTAGGACAGAAATATTTGCTTCTTTGGGAGAGCTAAGGAATTAAGCAACATAAACAAAAATGCAGACTAGAATAAAAATGTCTTTTTTTAAAAACAGAATTTTAGAATAATTTTCTCACCATTAGTAATGCTTCCAAGTTTCCTAACTCCTCTGAACAGAGATAAAAATATTCTGAGTATATTCTGAGTAACATCCAGGTCAAGCAGACTAAAAAGAATAAATATGAGAGACGAAGTTTATAATACATATTGATGAGTCACAAGGAAACAAAATGAGTTGACCGCTCCCCTTCCCACAATCATATAGACAGTGAATGATCTGTTCATAAATTCCTACCCAAACTTCTTTCAGAGTTCAGGCTTTCTGGAAGCTCTTAGTCCTCTCGCTGAAAAGTGTGTTTTGAAGAATTCGCAAACTGATTTTAAAAATTCTCCATAGTTTTTTTCTGGAGAATGAGAAACTCTTAATAATGTTTTCCCTTTCTAGGATTTCCTACTCTAACAATTAGGAGATAATAATTTCTGTCTAAATCTATTTTTAATCCAGTACATCATGACTGAAATGTAGATCTTTTGCAACAGGATGTTCTTGAGAAGGCAGAACTGTGTGAGGCGAGACAAGAAATCTCCAATGGGAATATTTACCAGACCTGTGATGGAAGAAAAGTTTGACAGCCAGTGCAAGTCAGAAAAACAAAAAGGTAACCGAAAAAGAGTGAATTAAGCAAAAAGTTGAGCGAAGCATATCCCCTTTCTTTAAGTGGGGGTGGGGGGGGGAATATTAACAAAAACTCAGCATAGAGAAGATCTCAAACAGGCTGCAACACAATGCCTTCTGTAAGAGTTACCTTATGTCAAAAGACTTTTTAAAGACCTTGTATTTCATTAGCCACCATGAAACACTCCGGTGGGATGATCATGGTAAATGAATCAAGAGCATCACCTTTTATTAAACATCAGAGCATTCCTAAAAGACTACTAAAAGTTGGAACACCTTTAGATACCAGACACAATATCTGAGATGCCACCTGGAAAAGCAATCAGGAGTGTGTCTTTCTGTGGCCAAATGCAACTCCTTCTCTTCAAGTACATGAAAGCAGTACCTTGAAATGACTCAAAAGCCGTAATTCTGTAGTGAAAATGGAGCATAAATTCCTTGGTTAATCTAGGGAATTTTGTGTGTGAAATTTCATGTAAGCTTAGTTTTAATGCCCTTTGACATTTGTTTTGCAGTTTGGATTTTTTTGAGATTTTTTCATTTAATGCTTCTAAGACTCTTAGAGTCTTTGAAATTAGACCCTGTGTGAAATTCAACCCATTCTGGTTTTAAATTTACATATACATATATATGGACCTTTTATTTGGACTAAATATATATAAATATGTCATCAATAAAAAAGGCTAGCATCCTGGATGCTAAGTTTTTTCTGATTTAACAGCTGATTTAAAACTGAAATTAGATTTCCTTCCATTTCCAGCCATTATCCATGGCGTAACTAAGCAACACCACCCTTGTGTTATTGATGGGGCTCTGTGCACACAGATCTTGCTGACTGGGATAGGCATAACTACACTCCTCTTTAGCCAGTAAACCTTGGATTTCAACAGCAATTCTTTTCTGCTAGCGCTTGTGGAGTTGCTGATGCAGAAGCACTGATGAGGAGCTGCTTGGAAGTGTGTTCTTCGGTGCTAGGCTCTTGTATTCCCATCTATCTGCATGGAATTATTATTCTTAAGTGATTAAAAAGTTGTGTAAATTGCTATGCAAAGCCTCACTGGAGGTAATTAGGTTTCTAACAGTATGCAGTATACCCCATTTAGACTTGTAAAGTCAGGGAAATAATAAAACAGTTGGGATTCCTGTCTTTTCTGCCATGTACAAGAAACACATCTAATCTCTCCTGACACTGTTTTATCTCACTGACCACGCTCTTCAGTCTGACCTTTCTGACAAAAACGTCTCTTTTTCTCCCTCTAATGTCTCTTCCTCAAACATCTGTTTTCAAATCAGCATTTCTGAGTACAACGCACTCCTGCATCAGGTGTAGCAGAGCTGGAGGAAAAAAACCAACCTAATAAAGGTTTGCTCATTGAATGGGGTATTGTTAAGGATGATGTATTGTGGTCCCCCAACAGCCATAAATATTTTTCAGATGAGACACTGAACAGGGCTGAGGTGGGTCAGTCTCACCAGTGAGTCCCATCGTCTGCTTTGTTCATGGTTTTTGCATAACACTCCTGGGAATTGGAATACTGAGGTTCTGGATGGAGTCAGGTGGGTCCAATAAAGTTTATTATTTCGACCACAGTATTGACATGGCTGGAGCTGGCATTCATGTGGAGATAGCAGTAGCAGCCCTGGGTAGGGCATGTGGCGTTGTCTTGGAAGAGCTAGGAAGCTGGGATTGGATTGAATTGATGGTGCAGCAAAGTGGGAGAGGGGGGCTTGGCCATACAAGGCATGAAGCCTGAGTGGCTTTCTGAGCATGGTCCAACTACCCACAGCAGACTATGGAAGGTGTGTTATGTTAGTAGTTGTGGGAGGGGAGGAGAGAGTGTCATATGCAAGTTGATGGCTTGAAGATGCGTTTCCTTGATTTGTGGGTTTGTGCTGGGGATGTTACGCTCCACCTCCAGTTGTCAACAGATTGCTTGGCAGATGCATTAAATATTAATTTTGAAGACTGTAGAAGGATGTCAGTCAAAGGTGGTAAAGAAAAGCAAGGGAGCTTCTTCCTGAGAGTGAGGAATAATCATTTGAGGATGATCAACTGAGTCACGAAGGCTTGATATTGCAAGGGTTTGAGTGCTGTGCCTCTCATCCAGTAAAGAGCACTTAGTTAACTCTAAGTGTGTATCTGCTTGCACTGGAGTCAAGGGTAGCATTCATAGGCTTAAAGCTCATCAGCTGCTTATGTACTGTAGAAGGATATCCAGAATTCATCCTCTAGGATCTGCCTTAAAAGAGGGAGGGAGGCAGATTCTCTACTAAATATCAGTAGGATCCACAGAAGAGGTCAAGCTGAGACAAAACACATTCCCAGGATAAGGTCTATCTGTCTGAAATTTCTGACCTAAGTTTTCTAAGCCCAGTAAATGTATACTCACTAATGCAAAATTCCATGCTGGCTAAATGGATTTCAGTTAATTTTCTGCTGTGAAAGCATTTCAATTTTAACAATAGCTGTGACTCCCAATATAATACAGAAATTATTTAGTAATATAGGCCTTAAAACACTGGTCTGATAAATATTTATATTACTTATTTTAAGTTAAAAGCTTGGTTATGAATTGTTTTCATTCCAACAGTGCAAACATCCTTCTAGAGAATGCACTGTAATGTTGAGATTTAAGTCACCCACCCTATTTGCCTTGTCTTACTTTATAAGTGCAAAAATATTCTTTAGTGGATACTGATAAAAGGATTTTTACCACTTTCAATGTGTAAATGCTCTTCTGTGAAATATAGAAGGGAAAAATGATGTTAGGTACCTATGGCAAATGAGTATTCAGTCAACCAAAGAGCTTCAGTCCTTTATTTGTCATATGTTATTTTAGTTTAAATTGAAATTTGAATACAGGAATGTAAAACACAGGCCTTCTTTGTAAGGGGTATTTTTCTGGTGATAAATGGATTTTGCTTATTGTTTAGTTAATGTTTTATGCTTATTTGATAAACTCAGCTTTATAAAATGAGAAATAAAAGCTATTTAAGGTGTATGAAATGAGGTACCGGCATAAATAGCCTCATCTCGGAGTTGAGGAGCAGTAATAGATAAATAACTGCATATGGGTTTTAGACTGGAATCCCAGCCATATTCATGTGGTGAAAGAGAAGTATTTGAATGATGGCAGCAGAATGCAAGCCTCCCCAGTATCATCGGAGTCTGAAGTGGCTGTAGAAATTCAGGCAGTTTTTTAATAAAAACACCTCTTTTACTATGGAGGCTGTAAATTACACAAGCCTGTCAAGTTACATCTCTGTCTTTGTGCTCAGCATGATTGTAATGTTCTCAGTCCATAATTTAGAAAAGGATTCAAGTTCTCCAATGCTCTGCTGTTTTTAAAATGTTTTGGTGATAATAAGATTACCTCAGTCTCCCTCTTTCATGTGAAAAAGTTGCTAGAAAGACATACCACATATGAAGGTGAGGTTTTCTCACACACATGCATATATATGAGAGGGAGAAAATACATGACAGTGGTGTCTGGCATAAAAATCTTATTGTAGGGCTGGAGATGCCTCATTACCCATGGATGTTGAAGGCATGCAGCTAATGCATGGATTTGCTCTATACAAGTGCTGGTAAGTCTTCAAGGTCATGTCAGTAAGGTTTCTGTTTATTAAAAAAAAAAAGTTTTTTTAAAAAAAAGTTTTTAAAAAGCTTGCAAAGACTATGGAGCTTTTAGAGGACCTATTGCTTGGAAAACCAAGTTTCTTTACTTACCAGGGCTCTGCAACTGGATAAGCCTCAAAAGGAGAAAAACATTACAACTGTTGTATGTCAGCAAGTTATAGCAAAATAGATTTTCTACCAGAATAAAATTTTGTTTCTAAAAGCCTAGTGTCAGTGGATATTCTGGGCATGAAAGAAAACGATACATGCTCTGCTGGTGATCTAGGAATTTTCTTTTTTAAGTAGTAGGAAGCCCTGATTTCTCTCATCATTTGCTTCAGCACTTCAGGTCTTCAGTGTGTCAGTGGGCTTAGACTGCTTCTTGCTGGTTCTGCAGTCGGCTGCTGTAGCTTTTAGGGTATCTTATTTTTGAAAAAAAAAAAGGAAAAATATTCCCCTGACAAGTTATTTTTGGTTTTGGTTTTGATTTTTTTTTTCAAAGATGGCACTATGAAGCCACACAGAGATTAGGCAGAGGTCTTGGGGAGGATAGATTAGACAGCAGAAGTGCTGGAGAGCTAGACAAAGATGCATGAAAGACTAAATTCGTCATATGCTGCTTCAGTATGTCTCTTATTGTCTCTACTGCTAACCATAGTTAGGTTTCAATTTCTGTGTAAAAACTCATGTTAATACCATTTACTTGAATTATTTAAGAAAAGGTGAGGGTTCTAGAAGATATCAAAGCCCCAGTCCTCACGTACAGCCCGAGCCTCCAGACTGTATTAGACAGGAACAATAGGGCCACAAAAAAGACATTAAATTATTTGTATTCTAAGATCCAGGACAAGCCTGGAGTTAGCTATAATTTCAGCTATCCCTGTATGAAAGACCCCAAAAACAATTCTATCAGGAAGGTTTGACTGTCATCCCTGAACATCTTGATTGTGCCTCTTTTCCCATCCACCCTGCTACTTGGAGGAGGAACTGAACAACTCAGCCACCTTTAGTCCCCAGGACTCGCCCCAGGCTGGATGAAGGGCAGTTTCATGTAGATAACTGTGGTATCGCTGAGCTCTTGTCAGGTATAACTTTGCCTTCAAAAACCACAGTCCATTCCTCTGGTGTGGAACAGCCAGTTCTCAGAGCTGTGCAGCTGCCTGCTTCAGTTGTGCTGCCCTGGTTGTCCCTTACATGCTCTTTCAGTGCAGATGCAGAGGAAAGATCATCTAGTCCAATCCCCCTGCCAGAGCAGGAACACCTAGATCAGATCACACAGGAACGTGTCCAGGCGGGCTTTGAATGTCTCCAGAGAAGGAGACTCCACAACCTCTCTGGGCAGCCTGTTGTATGTGCTCCTGCTGGAAAAAGGGTAAGAAGTTTGACAAACTGGGGCAAGTCCTGCAAAGGGCCTCTAGGATGGTCAGGGGCTGGAGCACATAGTGTATGAAGGGAGGCTGAGGACACTGGGTTTGTTCAGTCTCAAGAAGACTCAGATGGATCTAGGTGCAGTCTCCTACTGGCTAAAGGGGAGTTACAGAAAAGGCAGAACCAGACTCTTCTCAGAAATGCCCAGAGAAAGGACCAGAGGCAAGGGGCACATGTTGCAACAAGAAAAATTCTGATTTTTTGTTAGCAAAAATTCTTCCCTGTGAGAGTGGTGCAGCAGAGGAGCAGGATCCCAAGGAAGATGAGGGATACCCATCCTCGAGAATCCTTGGAAATTGTCCAAGCTTGACTGGACAAGTCCCTGTGAGATCTCATCTAGCTTTGGAATTAGCCCTGCTGTGAGCAAGGGGTTTGACTAGGGACTTCTGGAGGTCCCTCCCCACCTGAATTATTCACTGTCTCAAAGTTCGTGTCAGCTATTGTGGCTCCTCCAGAGCCACTTTTCACCTTGCATCGCCACTCCCGGTACAGGCTGCTCTGGGGTTGCTTGGTCAGTTAGAGCTTACAGATAGTGCTGCAGTGTGTGCATGTCATGATATCATGCAGAACCTACCTTAGTCCCCCCGGTTATTCCTGCCTGAAAAGTTTTTCCTAAACAGTAAGCTAGGAAATTATAAAACCAGCTCAATTTTGTATACTTCCTTGTCATCTCCTCTGCTTCCCTCACCCAAAATCTTTTGAAAACTTTGTTCAGTCAGCCTCAAGTTTCCTAGAAGGACATGCTACCCTGGAATAATATAATGCCTGTGAAAGTTCACGCTGATTATTTTTCATCTAGAGGGAGAGTCAAAATTTGGCTTATAATGGAGGTCTTGTTTCAAACAACGACAAAAGAATTTAGCATCTATGATGTCAGTGGGGTGGCATGGGCGTGGAGTTGCATGCGAGCGGGGGAAGCTGGTCTCTCCTCTGCACCAGTGGTTTTGTGAAGGAGTCTTTCACTGATGGAGGTTTATTCAAGCCCACCTAAACACATGTACATACTTATTTACTAAAGCAAACCAGACTACAAATGAGACAAAATCTGCATTTAAACAACCCTACAAGCAATCCCTCTATGACAAATTCTTTCTCCAGCCCTGCTTAAGAAAAAGCCTGAGAGAGTTTATTTTCCTCAGGCTTTACAACTCATTGTTTTCTACAAAAGCACCCCTCTGCTTTTCCAAGAGTAAGGATAATTCTGCGGCTAAAGCACATGACTAGGACTTGGGGTTTTCTTCCCAGCTGTTGCACAGACTTCTTGTATGTCCTGGAGTAAATCTGATTAATCTTGCTGCACATCTGTAAAATGGATGCAGTGCTCTTTTTTCCTCATTCGTAGGAGCTGCCGTGAGCCTTTTAGACATTTTACAAGACAGCTGGATAGAAATGGAAAGAAATATGCATGCAATTTTGTGTACAAGTGTGTGTGCTAATTGAGGAAACAGTGAAAATTTTCTGCCAGAATGTATTTGACAGAGCAGCTTATTCGTTCTGTAGAAGTTTGGATGCAATATCTGTTTCTAGAAAGCTTATGGGTTTTTCCTCCGAAACAGAAGAGGATGTTTGTTTAAGTGAGTCTTTTTTTTTTTATTTATTTTTTTTAATGAAAATGAGAAAACTCTAAGTTACTCTTTTAGTGAAAATGAGAAACCCTTGTTTTGTCATTATTACATTTTTTTTTTTAAAGGGGGAAGTACATCTTCCCAACTAACTATACCTCACATCTTATGGGAAAAGCAATGCCATTCTGAATAAATGCAGGCCCTCCGAGGGCTGGGAGGTGATCAAACAAATGAACATCCAGCTCCACCCATCATGCTTGCTCAGTAGGCAGATATGCAGGGTTTATTTTATCATCAGCATCAGTGTAGAGCCCTGTACCTTGCCGTCCACTTCTGAACTCTGCTGTGAGGATAGAGTGATTACCAACTTCCTGTGATTGTCTGTCACTCTTATCGTCCTTTTCCCTTGAGTACTTCACAAATATTGACAGAGATACTTTCAGGAAAAGGTATCTGCTACGACATGGATTTTCTGTTTGAGAGTTGAAGTTACAATATTGTCAAAGGTGTCCCCAGATGTGTGGTGACCTGCTAGAGGCAAATCTGTCTTGAATTTGAAGGAACTATGTATGTTGAAAAAGTAATATAGCATGAATATATTCAACCCTTCGCACTTTAAAGAGTATAACTACAGCAATTCATTACAGGCAAAAGTTTTTAAACTGACTGGTGAACTTCTGTGACTTGCTTCCAGCAGTTCATAACGTGATACCTCAGAGAGACTAGTTTTTCTGTGTACTGCATGTTCACAGCTGAAACTGAATTCTTCTGACAATGGGGGTCCTTTAGATTAATTCAAGATTAAGTTCTAAAAATAGTATCCAAAATTAGTAGCTGAATTGAAAAATTACTAAATATGATAAAAATTTGAAAAAAACTTCATTTTCAATTTATACTTTCTCTTCAAATTACTTTATATTAATTTTTATCTTTTGTCATGTGGCAGAAAACATTAGTAAAAAATGGGTTCAGCTCAGCCACATAATGGGATTTAAAAGAAAATGTTTTAAAAATAATTTTTGAAAATTATAAACCACTTACAAAATTACAAGTCTGAAAAAAGGTGTTTATGTTTTTGTGATAGTAAATTCCCATTAATTTTGGAAAGTATATTCTGCACCCCACACTTTAAAACATAAACCTAAGAAATATTGCCAGTCCCAAAAGTTCAGGCTGCAAGTATTTACGGGAGTGGCTGAAAAATGAGATTTAGAAAGTAGTTCAAGTTCTGTTCACATTTTTCAGTTTTCGTTCATCTCCTGTTATATTTTTGTGCTTTCTCGTCAACAAAAAGCACTGAAGATTCACTTAAAGAATACCAGTGAGTTGCTTATGTCACCACATATCTTCAGGAGCTGGAAATTTAAACTGAAGTGTATCATGAAGTCATGACAAATCCAACACACCGGCAAAATTGCCTTCACTGTAATGTGTAGCTGTCTCTATTTCTAACATCTTAACAATACTGGACACGGAT
>NW_010119918.1:0-518 GCF_000699245.1 Pterocles gutturalis | reverse complement strand
GACTCCCCATTGACTTGTGCAGGAGCAAGATGGGAACATTTCAGGCATGGTTTTATGAAAAAAATCCCAATGGAAAAATGTGCCTCATGGGTTAGATATTAGCTCAAGACTCAGAAGGTTATTTCTGTGCTTTGCATTCACATGGACTTCTTGTGTGATCTTGAGCAAGCCTTTGAAGGAGACAGTGTAACCCTGTGCCCGGGTTCCTGTGTGGCACCTTTGCTAGGAATGCAGGAGATGTAGCTCAGCCTGAGGACTAGTGGGCGTGGTGGGACTGGTGGTGGAGCGGGGCAGGGTTTGGGAAGAGAGCTGTTTCTAACCTCCTTGCAGAGTGGGCTGATCAGCACAGTTCCAGGGTGTACACGGTCCTGGGTGAAGGTTCACCGAGGACCTGCTCCATCCCTCTATCTGCACTGCAAAACTGAGTGGTGCTTGTGTCTGCTTTGAGATACTGTTATCCCTCTTTAGCTCTGACTGTACTGGTCTATTCCTGTCGTGGTTTAGAAAGGCCACAGGGA
>NW_010119917.1:0-10476 GCF_000699245.1 Pterocles gutturalis | reverse complement strand
CATTCTATGATTCTACGATTCTATGATTTTTTTTTTTACAATGATAATGCTTTCTATAATGGCTGATAACCTACAAATCTAAACAGTCAGTTAGGAAGTTCATGCCCTCTGAAGTGATTTCTCTTTTAATTTGGGTTTTTTGTTTTTTAGAGATAATTTATCTTATTCTTCTTAGTGTACACAACAAATACAATGATAATATTCATCATGCATGTGTTTACCACAGAGAAATATTCTCCCTTTAATTATTCTGCAAATAATACAGTTTTAAAAGTAGAAATACAGTCTTAACTGCAGAAAAAGTTATCAGGAATGGTAAAAGAAGAGAAGAAAATCTGGTCAAGTACACACAATATGTTTCTGCAGGCAGTTTGGACTAAAAAAGAGCTCCTGCTGGGACATTTTAAGAATAAAAGCAATTAATATAAATAACTGTTGACTGTTTACATTCTCAAGACCTGATCTCTCTCTTATTAAAAGCAATTGAAAAACTGCCCATTATGTAACAAGACTTAGATGAGACCTTTAATTTTTCTGTCACCTTCTTATGCTGTTATGTAGGTGTGCTGTTGTTTTGCTGGAATTAGAGATAAAATGAGAAATTACATGGGTAGGTTTTCCTAGTGTTTAGATCACCTTTTTATGAGCTTTATACACGGTTGTGAGGATAAGGTCTAACCTTCCTACTAGCATTTCTGAATCAGACCTTTCTTTAATAAGCATGAGATACTAAGAGTTATTGTAGACTATTCTAAATTCATTTCACAATCAGCTGTGTCAGTGGAAGACACTGTAATTCAGTAATATTGCATTCTGGTAAGCTCCATTTTTTTTCCCAGAAATACTATCTGAAATGTGTAAAATACGATTTTTCTTATACATGCATAATCAAAAAAATATTGCAGGTGATGAATAGAGGTGAGATAGATTTATTAAAACACTTTGCGTAATGTTCCATAAAACCTTAATATCTCCAAATTTAATTTCAATCGGAATAGTAATAAACACAATCATACAAAGTGCAAAGTATCTGAATAGCCATAAATACACAGCAATTATAAATATCAAAGTTTTGACTTGTGGACAAAAGTATTGAGGATCCAGCTTTGTTTAAAATTTCCCTGTCAGATTTGGTAAGTAGGAGAAAAACATGATGCTAATAAAAGGAAGTTTAAGAAATAAAAGCATCTAGAGAAATTAGAAATGTGATATCAAAAAGTGATAGAGCTCAAGGAAATACAGTCTCATACTTCTGAGCAAGACTAATGTGGATCAAAGCTTGAAAGGAGGACAAACCAGGAAAGCAATTATATCAGAAGGGGTCAGGCTGATGGCAATTTCCTATAGCTCTGTGATAGCATCAGCTCCTGCCAAGCTGCCTCTACCACTATTTTCTGGACAAAGCCCAGACTATGGCTGCCCAGATAAGCTCTTGTCCATTTGCACGGAGGATGAGCACAGGGTCAGAGAAAGGCCTCAGCTAATACAGTTCGCTATGACTACTGTAGATTTTGTCCCCTTTTCTGATGGACATGGAAGAGAGCTGGATTTCTTAATTTTCATTCCCACCAATCTTTATGCTTTTAACTAAGCCTGGTGAGAAAGAAGTCACAACGGTCTCTGTACACTTTATGCTTTAAAGAAAAGTAGTAGCACCTCTTTTTCATCCTCAGAAGCCTTCAGTAACTCAGAAAATATAAATAAAATCTAGTGCAAGAAAAGAGAAAGTTGTTCATCTTATTTTTGTTGGCTTTCTCCCAGATAATTTCCTTTTCATACTTAACTCTGGGTTTTTGTCATTTCCATATCCCGAATTCAAGCCTTGGCAAGTTGAGATGCCCTGAACAATAATAAGCAGCTACAGCTTGTTCATTGAATGAATGCAAATAAATTACAAAGCTATTTTTTTTTTTCACTAAGGCTAGAAAATGTGGATTTGTCATTGTCCAGTTTTGAAATCATATTTTAAGTTTGAGCAAACAACTACACAACCGGAACTCCAGGGCTGATACATGGCTGTGACACTCGTTCATTGCGTGATCTCCTTCAAGCACCTTCCCAGGGCCTTCTGCTGCCCATTTGTGAAATCGTTTACAGGAAAGCTGAAATAGCCCATAGGACAACCCTACCATCTACACCATGTTAAATGGTCTAATCTTAAAATTGGCATAATGCCTTTAAATCGTTGAGTGCCCCATGAGATGGCAACTCGTTTTGGGGTGTATATCATGGTGATTATGCTGAATTCCATGGAGCCACACTAGTTCACGAAGCTGGGAATCTACAACAGTGGTGACTTGCTTATACCAATGGCCTTACATTAAGTCAGAACAGATCTACTGCAGATTCTCACAACTCTGGTTGGTCCAAAAGTGCATCCTAAGAGAAGCTTTGGTGGGATTTAGATACTTTAATCCATGTGTTCTCATACTTTAAAGCGTTAGGTACCTAACATTTGTGGGAACCCCTGCTGCTGTTTGCACTGCAGATCTGCTCCCAGGGCAGAGCCATTTGAGAGACACAGCAGTCTGCAGTATAAAAATCCCTGAATTTCTTGTCTGTGAAGACTGTTATGATATATAATAGCGGTGCTTCTGCCTACTCTTTGGCCATTTCCATAAGACCAGAGGAAGGGTTGTCCACCAACAGGGCACTGACTTCTCAGGCATTTCTTCCCTTACATCCTTGCAGAAGCACGGCTGGACAAGCAGAAACGTGCACGACAAAAGTCTGCAGGAAACCTCTGTCAATATGGGTCTCTCCTAAGCTTTCCTGAGAGAGAAAGACCCCTTGTAAAAAGAAGCAACAATACTTTACAACTTGCTGACAGAATATATGTTTTTAAAAAGATTGTCAGAGGGTTTAATGCTGTGGTAGGGACAGGGTGAGGTAACATTTACATCCAGCTGTTAATGTGCAGTATACGGTTTTGTTTGAGGATTTTGTTTGCATTAGATGTACAGAAGCTATTAAGAGGTATCCATACCACTAAGCAGGCTCTATACTTTTAAACAGTTTGTTTCAAAACTGTCTGCTTGATTTAGAGTATCACTGGAAACTGGTTAGAGCAAGAGAGTACGTTTCTGCACTAATAGAGCTGCCAGTTTTGAGGGTACTGGGGCCAACTGAAAGTGCCTCAGGGTCGCTTGCAGTGCAGCCCCAGCCATGAGCACAGCACACCATGCTTCCAGCCTGCTCACAGAGTTGGAAACAGCAGCAAGACTATTAAAGGAATAATTTGTGGAAGCACTCTCAGTCCAAGATTGCCATCTTGTGGACTGCGAATGCAGAAGAAAATTTTTGAAATCTAGGCTTACCATCTTGTGATCAGTGATGAAGACAAATTTTGTATCTCATTTATTGCACTCCTAAAAAAAAAATTATTTTTTTTAAAGACTCTTTAATTAATCCTTAAGAGCGAAGGAAGGATGTTAAGTACTCCTGAAACAATCAGAGAAATTGCAGTTTACAAAAAAAATTAATAATATCTAATAATAAATATTTTACAGCGGCAATGTTCTACAATTACAGGGAACAGTTTTATGTGCAAGAATTTTCAATATAATTTAATGGTTTATAAATTCAGACATAAAAATTTAATTAAATATTTCAGAGAGAGAGCGGCTTGGTAAGGAAATCTGCTCTCCCAACACACGTTAGCTAGGAAAGCAGCTTTAATACAGGAAAACTGCTCTCATACAAAGTTATCCAGAAAAGTATGGTTTCTTTAAAGAGGTTAGTGGACATTAAGTATTTTATTTACTCTGTATTTTGATATAAAATATTTTAATATGTCTGCATTCTAGTTAAAATATTTTACAAAGCTGATTTAAAAAAAAATAAAACATTCACTGTTGAAGGAAAGACAAGTGTAATAAGGGAGAATTTCAAGCACTATTATCTGGATCAGATAGCATATACCCAATATACATATATGAGGCAGCACTGAGTGTATGATTTAGTTAGTTTTACCACTGCTACATGTTTTCAAACTGCCTGCTCTGTAAGCAGACTGTCCTCCTGGAGTCTCACTGCTGGGCTTGGAAATCTCAGACAATCCGACGCTCCCAGCGGCAGGACACATCTGCAGAATGCAGGTTCATTATGGGGAACGATGAGCCCTGCTCCCTGCCCTGTCATCTGCTATCAAGGAGACTATTTCATCCAAAGATAAAAGCTAAGAGCATTGTTTTATGTTTTCCGAGGCCCTGCAGTATGCGTGGCTCCTTCTTCTTGCTGTTAATATGTATCTTACAATGAGACCTTAAAATGCCAAATTCATTTGAGAACCGAATGAACAAGTGCTGAAAGGGCCCCTTGTTCACTATTAATAACATACATACATGATATAGAGGGCATCAAACTGGGACATTATTAAAGACATATTATTTTTCTTTAAACATTTTGCATTTTATTTCAGAGATACAAATGACAAATAACAAATTTGAAAACTAATCACATAATACCAATCCATTAACAATTAATTACTATCAGCCTGACTGGCATTTCATGTATAGGTTTATTTTCTTAAATGGCAACTTTCCTTTAATATTTCCTAGTGTATTGCAGTCATTTTAAACAATGGGTTAAATATATAAGATGAGTTAGTTGACTGTAAGAGAGTTCTGGTATAATATTCTATAATGCTTCATATAATAATCACTCATTCTCAGTTAACTTTGTGTGCTCTATTTAGTCTGCTATTTATTTGGTGTAGTAATACACAGAGGGGATTCTAAGTTGACACACACGATTTCTATCACAGAAGTTGCAAAAATGCAAATGTATTCAACCATTTGTGTCCATAATAATCAGGTTAATTTTAACAGTGAACATTCATTTTGAAGTTCCAAGTTGAAATTATTCATACCTGATTTTCAGAAGCTCTTAACTTTCTCCTGACTAAATTAAATGAATAGAAATGTTGCTCTGCTTTTGAGAAAAAGAATCATGAATGTCTTGAATGTGGCATGTAAGATCGTTGTATTTGAAGACATACAACACAATGCCTTGATGAACATCAGTGAATGTCTAAAAGGCTCGGGTCTATAATAATGAGAACATGGCACCCTTTAGAGCAAAGAACAGGGAAGAATATTTCAGTCCTTCAAAACAAGACAGACAAGCAAACAGGCCAGCTCCCTTCCACTAGACATTAAGGTGTGGATTTGGCTAACAAAAGGCACTCCCATGCTAACACAATCATATCTCAGAAGAATAAAAATCACAGACCTCCACTAAGCTGTTGTTGAGGCTGTAAACACAGAACAGATATGCCATGGGCAGAGATCAGACAAAACCAACATCCATCTCTTTTTGGCGTTTGCTGTTGTAGTAAGCTTGTCAGTTTTATTACTTTATCTTTTGTTCAAATCCTAAAACTTTGAAACTTTTCACTACTGTCACATTTCTCATCTGAAGTATGTGGCTAGAAAGAGATAATTTTGACTAACAACAATAACGAATATACATCTGATGTGGTATGTTTTGTCATGCATACATTCTGGTGCTTACGGACATGGTTTAGTGGGTTAGGTGGTGTTGGGTTGGTGGTTGGACTTGATGATCCTTGAGGTCTTTTCCAACCTTTATGATTCTATGATTATCATCTTTCTGTTAAATCGCAGTCTTGAAGAAAACATCAGATCTGACACCAGACATCATAAAAATTTATATAAATGTACCTATGGAGAATAACTGAATATGGGTAGCTAAAAAGTCCATCTACTCTTTAATGTCCCTGGATATATCTGTTTACAAAATTTTGGAAGTGACTTCTAACACTAAAGACACAAGCATTTAATCTGTTTCAGTGCTAATTACTATTGTATCGAAATGATTCTTCCAACATGAACCATTAAGTGAGGCCTGTTTTAAAGAGCTATTTAATGTAACGCTGCTGCATGAAGCCCAGTGTTTCCACTGAAAATAACATAAAGAAATAAATACAATGAGCTCTTGAGATACAGCTACTTACTTGTAGCTTGTATTTTATGTTGCAGCCCAGACAGACACAGGGACACCAAAATTTACACACTACATGAAAATGATGGCCCTTCTGCCTGGTGCCCCAAAGAGAAATATGTAAGGAATACTGCTGTGAACAACACCTTCTAGTTCCCCAATGAAATTAGTAGGAAAATGAGGATAGAATTACTGTTTGTACATGTGAAAAGTAGTATGCAAATGTCAAAAGTCTAAACTATTACTAGAAAACCATTTAGGTAGGTTTTACTAATTTGGAAAAAATCAAACATCAATAGAAATAATTTAGATGTGTGTATCTTGGTCATCAACAGCATACGTCTGTGGTATTTTACCTTTCAAGCAAGGCCTAAACTTTTTCGAGGCTGAAATCAATAAGGTTAATATTACGGCTGTGAACATCAACTGTTATAGGTTTCTAGGGATAACACACTTTATTCATGCAAACTGATTTTTAAAAAAAAGAAAACAAACCTTATTTTAGCACAGATTAGAGCCTTGTTCTCACTGGGAGTCATTTTCATTTATCAAAGCAGTAGGGATTTCTTGGGAATTTCTGTATGCACATATTAATCACCCGCTGGTCCATACGTTTGCTGCAGCCATGTGCTGAAATTCAATTAAAAATTTCCTTTGATTAAAAAAAGTCACAGTCGTTCCTCAGAAATCTACTTTTTTGGAAAGACAAACTTGATCTGCTTCACTTAGTTTAACAGAGCCTCCGTATTTACAAGGACACTGAACCACCATTGTGCAGAAGCCAATGGAGCAAAATTTCTTTGCAAACCAGCTTTAAATTTTAATGGTTTTAGAACAGACTTGAAAAGATGTTTTTATATCACAATACAAGATCCAAAGAGGCAAAGGCTGTGATGTAGCCACACATACCTATGAAGGAATATATTTTCAGTCTCTCTCTCTCGTGTTGAAAATTGAGCATAGATATTTTATTACCTACATTCTCTACCTGTGCAAGTAGATAATCTTGGTGGAAATACCGAGCTAATTTTAAGCAATGCAACAAAATGAGCCTTGCCATTATTACCTATAGGTTTACCACATTACAGGAATTCTCCGTAACCCAAAGATGAGAAGATATTAATCCTTCGTGACAGTATATAGTCTTCGTACTTTTTGTTGCTATGACTCATGTGCTGGCCTTTTAAGGGGAACGAGATTCTGGGCTCCTCTCAATTGCTGTAAGTCACTTCAGGTAGAAAAGAAGTTAAAGCCGTAGGTGGTGTTTTCCATCATCCTTTCGGGGCAAATGATATGAGCAAGTCGAGCAGAGCCTTAAGGCCAGTGATTTCTGTCAGAGCAATGGTATCAGCTGCATTCCCACAGAAATAACCAGCACAAGAGGCCTTGGTCTGCTCCCACAGACCCTATTTCTGATGAAGGGAGCAGAAGAAGGATGAGGAACTGCTACAGTGTCTGTGAAAGACTGCATGAAACAGCAAGGTGTGCTTACAGCACTAGCCCAGTAGCAAAGTGCATGTGGCACTGCCAGAGAAATGCAGCTGAAATGAAGGGATTTGCTGTCCCTGTGGCAACGTTGCTGCAGAAGGGAGGTTTTGGCTGTGTTCTGTTCACGATGGATGGATATCCACACCATGCAATGCGCTCAAACAGCAGCAACTTTGCAGGACCTTTCAGGAAGTGAGCAGTGAGTCAGTTGGACAGGGATCACCACAGCAGTGCCCCAGGTGTCTCCAGAAAAAAAGCAGAAATCCAATGTAATGCAATGTGATTAAATTCTGCTGCTTTTGCCCCAAATAACCCAAGTTCCATCCTCAGCACTTTAGAGCCCGTAGTTCCATCTTCAAATGGCATAAACACTTTAAACAGACATTTTCAGAGATCTCTGAGAAGAGCTGACCACCTGCCAGGAATAAGAAGAAATCCCTCCAGATCTTGTTTTGGACAGTAGGCTATGTTAACCACCTGTCCGTACATACATCTGTAGGGACATTTGGGACCAGCTCAGTATGACCTCCATGCTCTTTTAAATTTATTTTAACAGCCAATACGTTACGTTAAAACAAAAAAGTCCCTGTGGCATCATCCATCAAAGAGAATACCTGCAGCATAAATAGCAGGCCTTCATGGGGGAAAACATACAATTATTTTCAAAGTTGTCAGTATCATATTTATTCAAATAATAGTTGGAAATTTATCTGGGTAAAAGTTAGAATTAGAATGGGCATGTTCATTAAAAAGATTAAAATTGGATTTGGATGTGAAGTTAAATCAAGACTGACAGGAAGAAAACCACAAATTATGACTTTGGTCTCATTTCTTGTACAAAACAGAGGAACTTCCTGCTTTTAAAACACCAATGTTAAGATGTAAGAAACTTCTTATGAAGGAAGAGGTTTGATAAGGTTTTGGTAACATCTAAACTAGATTTGCAGGACATCTTGGTTGTCCTTTGTCTGGAAGCCTCCCAAATGTTTCTGGGCACAATTTTTATCAGATTGATAATAAGAATTACAGTATCAATTAGGATAAAAAGATTTATATCTCCACCACACACAGCTTTCCTGTTCAGAGCACTTCTCTGAGAGTTCAGATGATAGCAAGCCCATAATAATAATTTTCTATTAAAATTATAATAGTGCACTACACAATGTCATTGTAGAAAAAAGATGTTCTCAAAGTTTCTACTACTCTATTAATTTCAGTATTATTAACTCTAACACTGATAATGTTATTTTAAATGTCGGTACCGTTAAGTATTTCACAATTAAAAGACTAAGAAATGTGATGAGACTCATTATAAATACTTATATCAATATTATAAATCTGGATAGCATCAAGCATATGTAAAAAATGTTCAAATTTAAATGAATTTGTCTTTAATAGGTCATGTGAAACGTCTTGAGCATGAATAAGTGCAGTTTCAAGAGACTAATTTAGCTTTGCTGTTTTCATTTTTTTAATATAAAGGAAGAAAATTACTTATTTGTGTAACTCTTCACTGATTACTGAAGTGTTGGTGACAATTCATCTCTTAAAAAGGTTTGTCTTTTTTTTTTACACAAAAATATTTGTGGTGTCATATTGGTTGACATTTCAGCCAGAAAATTTCAAAATCTTTAAACCATTTTTAACGTATAACATTTCAATTTTCCACTTGGAAACATTTTGTTTCAGAAACCACCTGTGTTTATTTTTAACTACCTGCAAGTGGGAAAACGTAAAAATGGTTCACATCAGGTATAAAGTTCTAATCACAGTGAAATTTGCAGAAAAGGGGATTGAAATGTTACTATACAAAAAGAAAAAAGAAAAATCAATTCGGAAATAGTTTAATTAATTTATCCATTAAGATATCAAATTGCAAAAATTCCATGAAATCCATCAGCCATCTAAACCTGATCTGTGAAATCATTACTGCTAGGGGGCTTTTTCCCTAATGTCAAACCTACCCCATCTTGACTGCAATTAAAGTCCATTATTCCTTTTCCTACATAAAAGTTATTGCAGAAAAAAGTTCCTTTTTTTAGCCAGTTTTTACATGTTGAAGGCTCACTTTTCCCTTCTCAGAATTAAGCACCACCAGCAGTATGCACTATTAGATGTTTCTCTTTCAGCTGAAAATTAAATCTGTCCTGTTGTTTGAAAACAGAGCCGGCTTCACACCGCATGATACCTCCTGAACAACAAAGATAGCAGGGCTTATGCTGCTTTGTCTTTTTCCTGTTGCTTCTGTTAGGAAAATTAAGAGCAGGAAAGGGAGAGGAAAGAAATGATTAGACAAGTAACATCGTGAGAAAAAAATAGGCTTTGGACTCTTCTGGATCCAAATGTTTCTCACTCAGTTGTTACTAAAAATGTACGTGCTAAGCATAAACATTTTTTTTTCTGTAAATCTTACTTACATGAGCCTGAATCCTGCAGTCAGACATGTCATGTAATCACACTGCAGGAGTAGGACCATGGCCATCATCCAGACGAGCATCATCAAAAACCTGCAAAAATTGTCAGGTGTATGCAAAACTTGTAGTATAACATAAAACAATCAAACTATTCCTTGCTTGCTTTTCTTTGTAGCTTTATGTCTTAATGCATGCTTTCTTACTGCAATGTGCAAGGCAGCACCAATGCTTCAGCCTCATTTAAGGGTCTTGGGATGTGGCTAGAGACTGCCTGAACCATTTGCTAGCTTTGATACACTTCAGATGCCTGTGCAACATAAAGAGCACTCTGAAAGAACAGTCCCTGTGTGAACTAGATTACATTATACAGATTTACCTATACATGTATACAGACACATAGAAGCTGAATTGTACAGGTGGACTCATCAGAACATTTCCCATAATTCATAGAATCATAGAATCATTAAGGTCGGAAAAGACCTCAAGGATCATTAAGTCCAACCATCAATCCAGCACCACGTAATCCACTAAACCATGTCCCTAAGCACCACATCTACACGTTTCTTGAACACCTCCAGGGATGGTGACTCCACCACTTCCCTGGGCAGCC
>NW_010119916.1:4778-17821 GCF_000699245.1 Pterocles gutturalis | reverse complement strand
GGGGAGCCCGCAGCGGTGCCTCGCGCCGGGCGGCTTTCCCGCCCAAACACCCGAGGCGCGCGGGTGTCAGCCGGGCCTGTCAGCATCACCCGGGCGCTCGCACCTCCTGCTCCCTGGCCAGAGGCCTCGGACAGAACTCTGTGGGCAGAGATGGCTTCAAAAATTAAAAAAAAAAAATAAAATAGAACCCGTCAGTATCCCCTGAAAGCAACCCACACTGGTCCTGGATTTTGTCGCTTGAGGCGTTCACAGGTAACATCAGCAAGAAATTCACGACTTTCCGCCCACAGCTTGTATCATTTTAACCCTTCTACTACAGCTACAGCTGTGTAAATGGTCTCCATACCAACATATTGATAACAATACGAGAAAAGGAATAGTCATGCAAGCTCAAGTTCCTTATGTGGATTAGTTTCCTTTATACTGGGGCCTCTATCAGCAAAATTGCAGCAGTTAAAAGTCATGCAATTAAAATAATTTACTCTGATTCAGCTGCAGTACAGCCATTAGTAAATATTTTTACTTGTAACCAGATTAAGGAGCTGCATCACTCTGCAGCTGGTTTTGCCTTCAGGAGTCATTTTGCTCCAGCAAATTAAGGTTAAGACACTGACCTCAGGTGCAGTTGCCTTGTGACACAGTGCGACATAGTTACACTTGTATCAACGCACTTCTTGGTGGGCATGTTTAAGACAGTCTGTGGTTACAAAAACCAACCAGGTTGCTTTACACAATCATACTACAGAATTAAAACATTGCAATGATAACATGGGTAATTGTTACTGAGCTCCGTGAGGTTCAGCAAAGGAACAAGAAGTGTCCGTCCTGTTAACTAAATAGAGACTACACAGGCTGTGCTTTGTAACTTGTAAGTACTTGACAATCTACCTGGTTTACAAACGAGTTACTGTTAGCATATTTGCTATTAAAGAGATACTACCTTGTCTGTTATTAAAAGAAGCGATAACTAAAGTATTTCCTGTGTTTTAAAGGTAGTTTTGCAGATGTAAGCTACCTGTGAACAGCCATAACATTTCACCATAACAATAACCTTCCAACAATGTGGCTCTCCCTGTTTGGCACACAAATTCCCCTCTTACAAAATACATAATGATCGCTCTTCTCTTTTTGCAGCATTATCCTGATTTCTGGCTGCAATTCTGCTTCAAAAGAAGCTTCCCCTGCTCCATTGCTATACTTCATTGCATTAGCTTTTTCTGCCTTACAAGCTTCACTTTTAAACCTTTTCCTAGCATATGTGTTCTCTCACGTAATAACACACAAGGCCACAATTCCAGTTTCTATTGCTCTTGTCATTTCTTTGTTCTCCTGTTTCCTCTCAGGAAGGCCATTTAAACCTCTCTACCGCATTGCCCTCCAAACAGTTCTTTTGAAATCTCTTTATTGTGATGTCAGCAAAAACACCCCCAATCCCAAAGAACAAAATTTTACTACAATATGGAATGCACCAGTGAGACCAGGCTCCCCTGTATAATTTCTGTGAATTGCTACTTCCAATACCCCTGTGTGTCTGGACACATTTACCATCTCCCTTTGTACCCAGACAGTGACTTGCTTTGGGGCACAAACCAGTTTGGTTTTTTTTTTTTCTTCTCTCTATTTGCATCATACCCAATACAAGGAGTCTGAGCACACACCTGGCTTATACAGTAACAATCCACGATACTATTAGAATAATAAATGAGGTATCGTGTCAATATGTCATTTGAGGATCCAGCTTTTGTTATTTCAGTAATGAGAAATATCCATATTTTTGCTGCAGTACAGTGGATATAGAGAACAGAAGTATAACTTCCTGGTTCCTTTATTTCAATTTATCAAAATCTCCAAATGAGTGCATTTCCCTTGAAAAAAAACAGTCACAGTATAGATGAACCTGAAAGCACATACATCAGTGTGTTCACATAATCCAAAACTTTAGCATTTCTACAAAAGTTTTGGCCTTTCATTTCTTTTCTATTCAGTCTGCTGCTGGTTTCCTGGAGTACTGTTAAACTGATTTTACCAGTGGCAGCTGTTGAGATATTAGTATCTGCATAGTGTAATAATCTCCTGAGATTAAATCAGATTCCAGTTGCAATTACCAGCTGTGACAGGTAATGCTTATGATTTGTTGTGACTGAGTGGAAAAATAATATTTTTTTAAAAAATAATATAACATTTCTAGGCTTTATTTGTATTCAGAGAGCATGTTAAAATTAAGACATTCTATCGGGCATCTGACCACTTCTGAGGTTACATTGCCCTTCCATCCCAGCTGTTCTAACACTTTATCTTTCCATCTCCTAATTACTAAACCCTAGACCTTTCAGGGTAAGTCTACTTTGTCAGAGCAAAAACTACAACTTTGAAGCAAAAAATGGGACTGGCATGTGAACATCAGAGACGTTCTCTAGTGGTTTGCCAGGTGGGACAATAAGGTTGGGGACAAATTATTTTTCAGCTCAGAAGGCAGATATTAAGCAATGCCTCAAAACAGAGGCATGCAACATCTACACAAACTATCCATAAATGCTGTCTTACCTGTTCATAGCCCTCTGTTAATCCTTGTGTTGAAATTATTTTAGGACTCCAGTACTTAAAATAGCCTGTGGAGGACAGCAATACTGGCATATTTACTGATGTTTTGGGTGAACTGGAATTTACACAAATGTGCGTGCAGGGGCCTTCAGTGAAGTATGCTATAAACACTTTCTCATCTGTCATTTCAAATACATTTTAAATCACTGTCCCAGAACAGGTCCATTAAAATGCAGCATAAATCATACCCAAGCACGTAAACTAGATTCTGTGTGTGTGACCAGACTACTTTAATAACTACATTAGAAGGCTTTAAAAGATAAATTTAAGACACATGGTTATAAAAATGGCATTTATAATGAGTCAAAGGTATCCTTGATGGGTAATGCTAGGCAAAAGTCAGCTCTGTCATTACTTTAGCATTTGCATGCACTGATATTATAATGGTTCCGAGTGCACTAATAGTCTTTAATTGCCCTGTGCATCCTCACCTGGGGCCTCCACCCACACTTTCTGCTGATGGGCCGGGAGCTCCATATAAGTTCAGCCCTGGGGCATTGCCTCTGTTTGAGTTGGCTTGTGGGATTCTGGGGGTTTGGTTGCAGGCTCTGCTGGTTTAGATTCTGATCTGCAGAATGGGTTCCTTGTCTGATTGTGAACCTGCCTTCTATATAAATATATAGTAGAGAGTGCTGTCTGTGGTGGTTTGACTGATTGTGTCTGACCCTGGTTACCTTTGCTAGGCCTTCTTCTGATCTGTGGAGTGACTTTTTTGGCTACACCTTAGATTCTCTTTTTTTGGTGTGAGCCTCTATAGTGATCTGGGTTCTTGGTTGAACCTGTCTGCTGTCTCAATGCTTGTCTTATTAACCTTGCTTGGATGCTGTAGGTTGGCTGTGTTACTGTATGTGGCTCTCACTTTCTCATCCTGTAAGAAGCAGTTAGTCCTTGTTACTCCCTGGCAGACGCAGGCTAAGCTACAAACTAAATTCTTGAACTGTTATGGTATATATGTATTTCTTATTGCTTTAATAATATTGCTCTTGTTTATGTTGTCACTGTAAAAAAAAAGATCTAATTTTGCTAGGCATTGCTTACTTCTTGCCCTGGAGAGCTTGCTATCTAACTATGCTGTAAGGAACAGTGGATTGAGTGAGAGAGTTGGGCAGTGTTAGTAAGGTGTTAGAGACCAGTGTCGCATACTTCTGTTCCTATGCATCAGTGGTCTAAGTAATCGTCTGTTTCTTTAAAGTGCTGTAATGAAGGAAAGTTGGAACGAGACATGAAGGAGCCAAGCAAGTGCTTCCAGGGGTATCTGAGGTATTCCTCATGGTATGCAGGGTGAGAATGTATTGCACAATCATAAAAATACAGAGTTGAGAGAAATCTAAGAAACCAACTTCCTGCACAATAGCAAGCTGTGTAGGTTCTCCAGGACTGCTGTTTGCTTAATCTCTTTGCTCAAATCATGAGGCTAGGAGATGCTGCAGTATCCTACTGTAGCTGGTTCTGGTGTTCCTCCAGCCTTACAAGGAAGTTCCATCAAGGACTCAGTCCAGATTCCTGGACATTAATTATTGAGATGATTTCTTATTGTATTGCTGTCCTTGGTCATGGCAAACAAATGGTTTGTGACTCTGACTTTACATTTGTTGAAATTATAACTTTATAATTAGAAGAATCAACTTGGTTTTGTTCTTCTGCTTGACTTAAACCTATTTAGGTGTTCCTGAAAAAAATACTAATTTCTTTGGGATTACTGCACTCTCCTTGGGATCATTATGACTTTATGTATGCCTTTCAAAATCTGGTGCAGCCCTCTGTATTGGCATTTAGCTTTTGTTTGTGAATCAAATTAGCCTTCCAGATAATTTCTGCTATTCTGATACTGGGCTGATTGTTTTCTGATTGGTGTTTGTATGTGGGCTTTTTCTTTCTTCTTTGAACCTCTTTTTACTAACTGTGTTTCTTGACACTGGGCCACTTCTTCAGTTTGTTCCTATGCTTCTGGATTCTTAAGATTCTTCTCCAGGAGTACTCACAAGTATTTTAAACTGCAGAGGTTACCTCAGCTAGTTTGAAGAATGCCCAAAGGGTGCCTTTTTGATATCATAGTGCCTGGTATTGCGGGCAGTTCATGGGCTTTACAAAGACTACTGAAGTATCTCTGCTTCCTTAGGTCACATTGCTGCCATTTGACTTTATCTGAGTCACCACCTCCTCCCTGCCTTCCTTGGGCAACATCCCAAGACTTCCCTGGGCTGAGAGGCAGTGGCAGCAAAAGGCCCTTGTGCTACAGGTGGAAAAGGTATAGAGGAAGGGGTTGGGTCTGATTTTCTTCCCCGTTATTCACATGTACTTGCAGATGCAAGGTATCTACTAGTGGGTGTGAGATGGCATATGCCCTATCTTGTGTTAAACGCATTCAGTGAAGATCCTAGGTATGTGAGGGGAAAGTGGAATTTTGGGGAACAATTTTACTGCTTGTCTTGTGTAAACACTGCTCTTGTGTTTTTCATTTAGTCTACATCCACCTTCCTTATCTATTCTATACCACTGCACTATGCAAAAAGCACAGCATTACTGTGTTACAGCTGTGTTCTTATTTTGCATTGGTTTTTTATTCTTGAAATAATAGGAGCTTCCAGTAAACCTCTCACTGGTCCCACTTAATGTAGAAAGAGATCCAATTCTGCAAGGAAATAAGTTAATCTAAAGAGACATTGTAGCATTGGTGGATCTTACACTTCAGATTTGTGCAGGAACTTCTATAAATTAATCTATTAGAAAAAAATCTTGTTGGGCTGCTACATTTAAAGAGATTAAGTAACTGAAGGGATCGTCTCCCTCTCATCTTATACTAGCAGGCATACAGTATTCAAGGTCATGCACAGAGTTGTAGCAATCTTGTCATAACCTTTCCGATTTTGTCCAGCTCTACTGATTTTAGTCATGATGAAAAGACAAGGCGCTGACTGATGTCTGACAATGCAGTTGATCTTATCATTCGTTTTTAGCTCTGTAGCTACATTAGTCTAAAATACAATTTCTTTGAGATTCTATTTCTCTTGTGTGGTGGTAGTTACATCTACAGAAAATCAATCTGCCACTTCTAAATGAGAGAACCAGTTTGCAGAGTGAACATTTTTGGTAAGGAATACTCAAGACCAAGACTGTAGAAAAAAGGAAGATGTTTTGGTACCTAATCTTAAAAGGAACAGCAGTTTTAAGAGCTCAAAGGGAATGATGGATAGGATTGTAATTCAGATCTGGTTCCCACAGAAAATGGCAGTCCCAGCAAAGTTAATGGGACACAGATTTGGCAATGTGGGAGGTCAGGAGACTTAGAAAAAGAGTAGCATCTCTCTGTTGTATCCCACATAGTACCCAGAGTGGTAGGGTCATAAATTGATCCCCTACTCAATCAGGCCGGCTGCCCTCAAGCATGGTACTTGTAGCATCAGAAAAATTCTAACTCTCAGACAGAATGTTTTCTGTAATGCTGTCCTTCAGAAGGCAGCCCAAGTTGTCTTTTGATTACAAGCCCCCTCTGGCTTCTGACAAACATATTTTAATGTTAACGGTTGCAGCTGAACTACATTGTTGTCTGAACACTTGCAGGTTTTCAAAGCTGCTGTGGGAAGAATCAAAGTAAACATGAGGACTGTTGTCCACAAACCTGTATGTGTCTAGCTATGTGATAATTCTCAATATGAACAGTAAGTAATACAGTCTTTGGGCTCTGGATACTCCTGAGTAGTATTTTCCTGTAGTTTTAAAAACCACCTACTAAATTTACTAAATTAGCATTTATTTTTAAAAGTTTGGCCCTTTATTAAATTTTTTCTTGTCCATATCCAAGGACAGAATAGAGTTTGCACAAAATACACATGGAAATATTGTATTACATTTTGGAAAATAGGATTTAGTCTTCTAAACTGCTTGGGTATTACTCAGAGTGATCCAAATCGGATGTGACTTGTATGGAATTACATTGAACTTTTTGCTTTGCCTGAAATTCATATCATGCAGCAATAATGGTGTTTTTTCAATTGCCTGTATTTTAAGGATGCTGATAAAGCACTGGAGCAACGCCAGGTATTTTAGGAAATACATTGCAGTTTCCTTGGCTCCCCAGATGTTACAATATGTCAAGTTTGTTGCTGGACTAAAGAGTAATTTTTATTATATTTCTTTAACTGTGGTGATTCAGTGTTATAGAAAAATCTTCACCTTTAAAATGAGAGACATTGTTAGCACCTTGTCTTAAAACAAATCATTTAGGTAACATGCACTCTAGTGTACATAACTGTTTCCTTTCTCTTTTAGAGTCTCCTTCAATGACTGGTAACAGCTGTGCCTCATTTTTATCATGTGGTTTTATTGTTCAGAATTACTGATTATTTGTTATGATTTATAACAGCAAAAGTCTTTGATGCTTTAAAACAATGAAACACAGACTTGGACATATTTAAATGAATCCAACAGATGCATTGTCTGAGTCTGTACAGTACCAGAGGAGAGAGCTATAGCTGACATAGGATTATTTCCTGCTGGAGGTTTGCCAAAGAAAAATTGGCAGCAGCCACACTATTCCTTATTGCAAGTCTCCTCTAATGCATGCATTTAATAAAGCGTGAGCATCTGGGCCCACAGGGTAAACTTCATGTGTACATTCTTCAAAATCAATATTTATTTGCAAACTTTTAACTCAAGAAAGAACATCCCAGAGTATCAGCTTTGGGGCCATGTGCTACTTTAGCACTACTTTGGGTTTGTGGAGCTGAAGTACTAGATAAGCTTTGTTCTTCTTGTGCCTCCTGTTCAATTGCTGTGTTCTCTTTATGGCCATGCAGGGGTTTCCAAGGCACGGCCCCAGGCTTCTGCAGCCAGACAGCCTTGCTGCAATTATTGATCTCCACTGGAGAGCCAAGGAATGAAATCACAGGAAAATGGAGCTGTGTCTTGGGATGGTTCCTCTAAGGTAAGGCTTGCGGTAGGGCAGAGCACAGGAAGACAGTCATCTGGGCTGATGGGAAGCCACTACATTTGTTACTTTGTCTGTTTCTCTCTTCCCTGTTTATTTCCCTTGTCCTTATCTCTTCCTTGATGCATAGCAGTTTAAGTGGGTGCTGTAAGGGGGTGTAACTAGAGCATGGGGAGGTGGGCTTGTATGTTCTGCAAAGGCTTGTGGTTCTGGCTTTTTTCATAGCAAGAGGGAAGCCCTGCTGAGTGCCTACTTCTGCTGTACCAGGTTGCTGGCCTTTTAAAATAGCTCTTCCCATACACTGCAAGAATCTGGTTGGATTTCTTCCTAAATGTTTGGATTCCTGTTGTGTCATTTGTTTGTTTTTAGTATGTGAACCAAATCCTGAGGCCTCCTCAAACAGGAGAAGCTGGAAAGTTCTTTCCTTTTCTTTGTTAAGCAGTACGGCTACATACAAACATAGGTTATTGTGAGGTAGAAATATGCTAGTGTATTTGCTCAACAGTATCTTACTATATTGTTGACAAATACTGACCTAGTGTCTGAGAAAAAAGTGGGGTGGAAGGTAAGGGAAGTTATTCCTCATTGCTGGTGTCCATGCTTTGAATAGGCTGAGAAGCTCTGAAAGAGATCCCAATATGTGGATGGAATTTTGCTCCATAAACAAAGTGGCTGCATAGAACTAGACAATCAGTGACTTGAGAGGACAAAAGGAGTTACTATAAAGAGGGCAGTAGGTTCTTTGTAGTCTGACTTCTACAATAATGTATTAAGTCAGTTTATCCAACCCTATCCAAAGGGGTAAAGAGTGAGATATTATAAAACCTGATGAAGTAGATCAGCTTGTACAAGGACTGCGTGGGAAGAAAAGAGCCACTCCTGACATTAATGGGGGAGTATAATTATACATAATTAATAACTTTTGCATAATGTATCCTAAGGGTAAATGTGCAAGTGGAGTCCTTGCCTATCAGTGCTGAGCAAGCAACCTCTGCCTGTGTGCGTGGTCTTTGCACAGATCAGGATGGCCTGTATTGAACTTACTAAATGATGTCTAGGTTTTGTGATATTCTTTTTTGCAGAGGCATTTCATCGATTTGTGCTAGTGCAGTTATTTCTACTTCCTTCTCTAATCAGAGCACATCTTGTTGTTTGTGCATACCCAACCAGGCCTATAAGACTTGCATTCTCAACCAAGTAATCAATCACTTCTGATTATCAAGTTTACATATAATCAGCTTTTCACACAGGCAAACAGCAATTAGATTTTCCCTCTGTAAAATGAAAAATTCACATTTATCATATGAAATCACTGACAGCACATAGTTACTATAAAAATATAAATTACTTGGAATATCTTTATAAATAGGTAAGTGCATCCTTTATTTTGTTTCCTATGTATCCTTATCTTAGGCTTCTTCAAAAGTAAGCTGCCTTGTCTGTGACTTCATTGATAAATCTCTTGGCTGTTGCAGTCTCCTGTTGATGCATTAAGTCAATGATTTAACAGCCTTTTTTAATTATAAGAGCAGTTATTAATGAGAACTGTACTACTTTCGGAATGCCTGAGGTCTGGAGGAAACATGAATGTAACAACCGTGACTCTGTTAATTTTCTGCTCAGCTGTGAAACACCTTTGTACTTCCTGGGTTTTGGGGACATTTTGGTGTTCAGGGTTGGCCTCACTTATGTTCAATTGCTTTACCTCCTGCTGGGTGGTGGGAAACCAAGGATGGCTGGCCCTGCTGCTTCTCCCATCCTCTGTTTCAAGTGCATGTCCCTTGTATTTTTTTTATAGGAAGCCACACTGCCAGCCCTGTGCTGCACATCAAACCACTTCTCTGGACATAAGTCCCTGAAAGAGACTGTTCCCCTCCTTTTTCTGCTGCCTGTGTAATGCAAATGAAGTAGGGTGCCCTGGGGCAGTTAGTGTACGAGGAGGGGGAGGGGGATGTAATGATATGCATTAGAACAAGGCTAAACATTCTCTAATCTTTTCTTTTCCATTTTAAAGATCTCATAACAGAATAGTCTATTGAATCTACTAATTGTAATCAGGACTTGTGGATTTGGCAGTTTTCCCTTACTCCCTAACCAGTTTTACTATTTCTGCCAAGCTACCCCTTCCTTTCCAGAGCTGACCCAGCACTTTGCAAGACTGGACCTGAGACAGCTTGTCCCAACTCTAGAAAACAGACCCGTGGATTTCTTTCTGTAGATGTAATGAATTCTGGTAAATGGCTTGTTCTTCTTCGATTGTACTCATCACCTCAAGGGTGAAATTCAGTGTTTCAGCGCAGACTTGCATTCCTCCCAGAATGCGTTAGTCTTCATTGTACTACATGCTCTCCCTCTTCATCTTGCAGGAAGGGGGAATGAAAGCACAGTAAAAGGATCAGCTCTAAACTTTTGTATGGATAAATCCCCAGTGCTTTACTTGCAGGAGTATATTGCACATGAATGTGAACTATTATGCATTCTGTGGTCAGTTGCTAAGAAAAAGGTATCCCACAGCAGGGAAGCAGTACAAGGTCTTGTATATCACTCCAGCCTTGTGCTCAAGGACTAAGTGTGTTGTGGGGTTTTAAAAGTATATTAAACCTTTCTTAATCATAAAGCATGAGCTTAGACTTCACTGGGGTGTGTATCCTAGTGGGAACTTGGTGCATACTTACATACCATTCCACGCTGTGCATTGTGCATATCTGTCTTTATAGTTTTTTTTCAAGTGCCCTTGCAACAATTTGATCATTCAAATAAAGCACAAAACAAGTATGTTTCCTTTTGAGTGGAGTGGGTGGCTGTGCAAATATGTGTGTAAGATACATGCCTACATAATTTATCAGGGAGAAGCAATTAGTAGTAGTGACTTTGGCAGTTGGGGTAGAGGTAGGGTTTTTTTAACATAATGCTGTAGGTTTCCTTGAGTTAAAATCCAGACAAGGTAGAAACTGGCACATACTATACATAAAGATGCACATACTTTTCTATTTCAACCTTGCAGGCAAGATTACTAATATATAAATAATTTCTAGTGAGATGAAGTTGAGGTTGGGGTTTTTCTTTACTGTACGATGTGGCTAATTTCTTGGTGCTTGACAGGGCTAGATCTAGGCACAGGCAAGGGAGGAAGCAATAGGGATGGAAGAATGGGCCCTGGCAGAGCCCTGAAAAACAGACAGAGCTGCTGCTGCCAGAAGAGGGGATGAGAATGTATGAGACAGCAGATACTTTGGGAAAATGGGGTGTGTGAGCCTTCTCTGGATCCTGTTCACTCTTCTGCGGCAGAAAAAGCCATCTCTGGCTGTGACCTAGGCACTTCATCCTCAGAGCAGCACAACTGAGTTTGCTTATGCTGATAAGAAGCCTTGAGCCAGCTCTGGTTGCTGACTTGCATTCACTGTGCTTTCCAAATGAAATGTGTACGCTTACTCATTAGTCACTTTACATAAATCAAATAGATACAATTTTTAAATAAAAAACCCAACCTTCAGATAAAACTGCTTTAGGAATGGTGGCAGCCATTCACAGGTGTTTACAGACATTAAATACTTAGATCAACATGAAAAGAAATACGAAAAATAAGCAGAACAACTGAGGAAAAACTCAGCTGTTCCAGCAGAGCAGCAAGCTGTGGACTCTGAGTTCTGAAAACAGAAGTGGCAAGGTGGAGAAATACAGGTCCGTTGTTCTAGATATCAAAGTTGCAGAGAAGGCTCTTGTGTTACTGTGAGGCTTTGTGGAGGGACCTAGAAGCAGCCAATTCTGAATTGGTGGAGGAAGCAAGGGATAAAGACAGTCTATGAATGATCATCTCATTAAGCATTTATTTTACTTTTCGACAGTTCTACCCAGAAAGAACTGTAATGTTGTCTTGAATTGTTGTTGAGTCCAATGAGTAAGTTTCTCCAGTGGCACACATCCAACCCTTTCTCTTCCAGGCTTTCTGAGATGGAATACTCTTCCCTTGCCCAGAACCGTGATCTCTTCTGTGGCACCTAAACTGGCCAGAGATCTGAATTTGTGTTTAGGAGTCCAGACTGCAGATTGTTCCAAATATCTAAATACAGTGAAGGTTCATTTGCACAATTTCAGGTGCAGCCACCTCTATGTGAGACAAATGTTGATGGATTTGTCAGGAATGTTGCCATGCTGGGGCAAAAATGAGTCCTCCTTCACTATTGCTCTTTGAGGAATGACGCTGAAGGACCACAATGCACATCACTCATTATTTGGGGATAACTTACCCATGTGATTAAATGTGTAGTCAATTGATCTACATGTTACAATGCTAAAAAAATGCCCCACTTTGTTAATATTTCTCTGAGTTTCAGTAACTGTTGCTACCTTTAGATCCCTTTCCTGCTTGTTATGATTTCCTTGCATTGCTTCTTTCTACCCTTCTGACAAAGCACTGTCATTGGTTGTTCTTCTATGCCCAGATTGAGCAGCTAGCATCAGGGTTGAATGTCTCAGCAGTAGCATTGTAGTTGAGAGCTGTGAATGTGGCAATAATGAAAAGGTAGAATCAGTTAAGTCTACAGTGGCATCTCTTTCTTGGAGGAAAAAACAGGCCAGTGGGCAAGGATCAGTTTTTTATGGGGACCTGTCACCTAAAAAAGCCAATAGAGTCTTGTTGCAATTTTGGAAATTGGCACAAGTCCTGCTAATCTGTGCCCTTATCTGCAAAAAAAAAAGTATTCTTTACTGATTGATCTTGCACCTATGGAAGTCTGCTGAAGCCCTTGGGGCAGGATTAGGCCCTACCACAGCTTGCTTATAAGTGCTAGTGTCATTGCTTTCTTGACAAGGAGAAAGCACACAGTGAAGCAAGGAGGCAGAACCCTGTTTTGTGGCTAAGCAGGCTCTTAAAGGTTTTGCTGAGTTAAGGCCGTAAGATAAGTCAGATAGTATCTGACTTGGAGCCTGCCAGACATCAGCTCTTTCTCTGCGCAAGTGTCTGGGCAATCTTAAAAATGGCTGGCATGGTGCTGAAGCAATAGCTACACCCCAGGATTAATTGTTCTGTTTTATCAGGTATTTTTTAGAGGGCTGGGAACTGCAGCCCATGTGACACAATGTGCTGGGCCATTCCATTCACTGCTGCTGAGGCTGCCGGGATAGTTTCATAGAGTCAGGCATTTGCAGTATTACAGCAAACAGTACTACACGGTGCTATTAAATGTAATCATTCTGCCTTAGGGATTATTTCAGCATTCTTTCAATGATATGTAACAGTGCCACACTAGAGATAGACAAATTAGAAATACAGCTTCCCCAGGAATGTTTTGTATCCCTTAAGTATTTAATTCAGTTTTATCCTAATATGAATTTGCCCTAGCAGTTCTACTTGAATGTTACTTAGTGTTACTTTATATAGATTAAATATTTCTTAACCACCTAGGGAGGAAAAAGTTTCTCTCCTGCAGGAGGAGAACAGGCTCTGTAGTGTGCTTTCCACTGTCAGTGCCAGCATTTGCCCTCAGAGGCTGGCATGCAAGCTTTGCCGGTATCT
>NW_010119916.1:0-4767 GCF_000699245.1 Pterocles gutturalis | reverse complement strand
TCCCTAGGAAACATGACTTTAGCTTCTTTTGTATTGTGCATGTTTGGGGGTAGGGAGCAAGTGGAAAGGAAAAAACCAGATATTTTCCTCAAGTTCCCTATTGAAGGTAATGATTCACTAAACATGTGAGAGATTTCTCTACTTGTTACCTGCCCAAACTGAAGCTTATCATCATTTACAGCAGCCCAGGAATAACAGATGTGGGGAAAGCATTTGTAACTGCACCTCATTTACAGTTTTAGGAACCTGGAATCCATTTAGTAAATATTTTAGTACTGTAGTTACCTTCCACAGTCTTATTAACTTACTGTAGTCTTGTGCACTTCTATTGCACAGACTGACTTGACACAGGGAGTTGAACAGGGGAGGGAGGAGGGGAAGGCTATGCAGTGCAGCTTTGCAGCTACAACGTGGAGTCACCTGTGCCATAGGGGTAACCACAGGTCTTTGTGCCCTAACCACACAGCAAAAGGGACATCTTCCCCTTTGCTTACAAGATAGTAAAAGGGACATCACTGATACCCTATGAATTAGACATGGTTGAGCAGCACCTGTTGCATATGTTCACAAAGGTTATATCTCCTTTTTGTGTTGCAGATATTGGCCTTGGAGGATTTGCCAGAAAACAGAAGTTGGTATTTGCTCTACCAGTTTACCTGAGTAACTGCAGGAGTAGGCTGATGTGGCCATGTCTCCTTCTAGAACCCAGTCTCTTCAAGTAACTGAGAGCTTTATCTGCAAGCAGGAGCAGCCTTTCTGTGCTGATTTACGTCATGAAATCATCTTACACTTGATTTTCACCCCTGTTTTCCCTTCTTTTTATGCATTGCACTTTGGTAAGGAAGATTTCCACTTGCTCAGCTGCAAGCTCTCCAGAGCAGAGACTGTAATCTGTTGTGAGCTAGTAAGAGCAACCGGGGTTTTGCATGATCATAGTGCCCTCACATTGAGGCACTGCTGGGTATAAGGAAAATTATCCCAAATTATTGAAGTAATGCCACCCTCAGACAGGAGGGGTGTACGCACAGGTCTCAACTGAACATTAATGAGTGCCAGAAAATAAAGAATTATGTGCATCAAGGGGTCAATCCAGGATGTAGCCTGTCTCATGAAACAAGCAGGGATCACTACCATGTTCCTATTTGTAAGGTAGGTAGCGTGCCCTTACTATAGTCATCTTAAATTATACACTGCTTCACTCCCCATCCTGCAGACCCATGATGCACGTCAGGCCTCTAATGTAATTTGCTTTTCAATTATCTGAGAAAGCAAAAATAGAGTGTTGATAAGCCGGAAGTCAGATTTCAAGCTCAACCCAGATGGAAAAAAAATAAAATGTTTATTCCAGTGAAAAAAAGGGGAAATGAAGGCCAACTGAAAATGCACCAGTGACTTTGTAAGTGCTTGAATAAAATCAAGATACCTCTGAATATATGAACTAGTGTTAGTGGGGAGATTGGATTCCAAGATGCTATCCTGTTGCACTGCGTTAGAATTAATGGAAACTGAAATGATGAACATAAATCATTCAGTCTTGATCAATAGAATAATTTGTAATTTCACCCCAAAGTTTAATTTTAGCTCAGCTCTGTGATGTTCCATGTGAAAAACTGGTTTTCTCACTGGAATTTAAGAAAAAAAAAAACCTAACCTGTAACACTTGTCATTTCAGGGGTAAAGCGGAAGGCTTTGACAGGGACTGCCCCTTTCAATCTCTTCTCATGTCACCAGGTCCATACATGCAAGCACACAGCTGAATCATGAGGTCTCAAAGGTTATGCTGCTCATATACCAAGGGGGCCCAGGCCTAGGTGCTGAGGATTTTGTGGTTTTCCATACTTCCTGGTCAATGGCTGGGACTGGCACAAGCTTGTGTGGAATGTTTTGGTGTTTTCTTGGTAAATCCTGATGTTCACATGACAATACTCAGAGATGGGGGAGGTTGAGTGAGGTGCACCTCTATCTAGAAGTCAGGGGAAGGGGTCAGAGGGAGCTGGCTGTTTGACTGGATGTAGCTGGGGGCACGGTGTGTGACTGCAATCAGCGTATGTTTTGCTATATGATTTGAGTGAGAGCTCTGCTGTGAAGGGGCTGAATTCAGGCAGGCATGGTAACTGCCTGTGTAGATAGGCTTAGGCAGTACAGAGTGTGAAAGCACCTGGGCTCTAAGTGCAAGCCCCATAATTTAGAGGCTGTTTAAAATCTAATTTAAAGACCCTGTATTGAGTGTCTGTTCACATCACTGAGTGCCTAAATACATCTGCAACTCTGTCACTGCACACTTCCTTTGTACTTTGCTTCCCTGAAAACAAACATAAACACTTTTCTTTGGCACTGTGGCCTTAAATCTTGTCAAAGCAGCTCAGAAATCACAATCAGCTTAGAGTCTACTTGAGTGTCCAAACCCCCTCCCCAGTGCCAGCCAGGTTGTCCCACTGCCAGGAAGAGGTCCAGCCCTGCAGCACAGGTACAGCCCAGCCCATCACACAGCGCGCTCCAGTTGAACGTGACTGGAGATGCACTGGGAGAACAGCTATAAACTGCTTGCAGTTTGAAATAGCAAAGATATTAGACAAGGGGGGGAAAAGGAAAGGGAGAGCATAGCATTAGGTTTTCCTATTGTTTGACTGTGGAAGGAGTCATTTACAACTTTATAGTTTGTAAGGAAATTTATCCTACTTCAGAAAACTTGGCCACAGGGCAACGGTGCCTACCAGTCTCACAACTCAAAATCCCTTTCTGGCTCTTGGACAGGTTTTGCAGATGTTTATTGTGTGCTTAGACACGGCTTCTGCCCAGCAATTCAATGAGGGAATAGTAAGTGTTCTCCTACCCGATACTAATGTACAGACCTTCTAACAGGGGAGCTGTGTGTATCACGAATTCTCTTTTTTTTTTTTTTTTTTTTAATGTGGCATGTTTGAGGGGAAAACAATCTCGAAATAAAACCAAACAAATCCCATGAAGTAAGATCCTTGTTGTTCATACTTACTAGTTAGAATGATGTCAACAGCTCTCAAATTTCTGTGGACGTTTTAATACTGTGGTGCAGGTTAGCTTCTCTTACCAGAGGCCAGTTCATACTCCATAAGTGTGCGTGTGTATTCCACCCTGTCTCCCCAAGAGGAAAGAGCCATTACTCCAGTGAGCATGGCCAGCCCTGGGCTTTTGCAATAGCGTCATTCATTTCCCCCAGATAACTCGGAACTGTTTGTCACAGCACCAAGTAGCAGGAAGTCAGCTGCTTTTTTACAGCTGACTTGACAAAAGATGTTAAAATTAAGTTGACACATATAAATGCCTTTGAGAAAATTATGCCCTAGTATTGATAACTTCAAGGATTAACTTATGGGCCAGTGAATTGAAAAACATAGAAATGATGCACTCTATATCTTTGTCTCCCTCACTTTTAAATGAGGTACTCAAGACACAGCAATGAGGTTTTTCCATCTCACCTTTTGGCAGGGTTTTGATGCATTGGTTGCTTTATCATTTCATACCCTATGTATTGATTTATAAAACTTCCAGTTGCTTGGTTTGCTTTGTGCATATTGTTAAAATCAGAAGAAGGTTAAAAAAAAACCTCTAGGGACAAACACGTGTGGTTCTGGACCTGTATCATTTTGGGGGTTCCTTCAGTGAACTCATTAAATGTCCACTGTTTCACTGACAAAACTTATGTAAAACATTACGATTATGTATGAGCTTACATTTTCTTCTGGGTTTCTTACATGCCCTGATATGCTGCAGAAGAATTAAAGCATCTGCAGCAAAAAAAAATAAAATAAATCCCTCCTCTCCTTCACTCTGAATTTGCAAAAATTGAAACCAACAGCTGTTCCAGAGCCAAAAAGAAATAAAAAGCATGCAGCAGGTGGTACCATGTTTGTATGTATAAGTGCAATCTAACAATCTGCTAGCCAGTTATTAAATAGTGAGGAATTTGATCATCATTCTGGCAAAGAAGGGGGGAGCAAAGAGAAAGGGAAAGTGAGAGAAAATGTTTTGGTCCAGGAAATTAGCATCTTTATTGAGGAGAGTAATGAGTGTAACTAGGAGCAGTGAGTCATGATATCCGTTCTTTTTTGAAATATTTTCCTCTTGAATAGTCACTGTCTAGAGAAACTGGCAATAGATGCCAAGAATACTGGTGAAGTGATGGCATGTCCAGAACAGGGCTCAGTACAGGTAAACCTGATGGACTTGGTGTCAGGTGCCATGCAGCTCACGGTCCAGACTCATGCAGAACAGGGGTATGTGTGCTTCTGGGGCTCCCTTCACATCCAGCACATCTCTGTGTCTGCTCACACCTACCCTTTGAAGGAGCAGCCATGTGAACACACCTTTGCATTTGCACAGAGGTAAAGCCGGCATGACCAAGGAGGGAGCACCAGCCCGTTCCCAGCGGCTCTGTCTCCAGGGTCTGATGGCAATTTATTTTAATGCTGAGCTTCTCACTGACCCCCCTAAAGGTAAAATTTGTTTGCATTTCCTGTGATCAAATCAATCTTCCATCTTATTGTCAGTCATTCACTCATAGCAATCCTCAGTTAATTCTTTCTTTTAATGCTGTCTTACTGTATAGATAAACCATAAAGGATTTCTTTGCCTGGAGGACATGAAGTGTGGCTAACTTAAACTGATTTATGAAATGATTTTCCAGAGTTTCACTGGGCAGCACACTGAAGACGCTTCTCAAAAATATTTAAAGTCAAAACATTCAGTATAATCGCACAAGCCCAAGAGCGCTCTTTTCAGTGGCTGAAA
>NW_010119915.1:15198-23456 GCF_000699245.1 Pterocles gutturalis | reverse complement strand
AGTGTTAGCCTTATCTGCAATGTATTTCATTTGGCCAGTAAGCTGAGAATAATAACAGGCCACATTTATGCAGGGAACATCTACTTCTGCAGCTCATCGGCTGACCCTTCAGACAGCTATCAACAACAGGCAATGGCCAAGTGACATCCAAGTTTGAGACAGAGTGGGAAGAATTGTCCCCTCAAGCCACCCCGCCCATTGCCATGCCCTGCACGCCCCAGCAGAGTATGACCCCAGGAAGCACAGGGCAGCCCAGACACAACAGCAGTTTGCTGGTGGTGGAGCCCTTTCCCAGAGAGGCTGTATGCTGGGAACAAGCTACGTACTTCCTGCCGCTCAGTTTAATTGTAAACGGACATCCACGGGGGTCCACCTCGAAGGCAGCGGGCTTGCTGCTGGCTGCGGGCCGGCACCCATACTTGCAGTGAATCAAGAGCTCCCCGATCTGCTCGGCCACTGCGATGTTGTTCACCACTACGGTCAGTTTGGCGTTGTCCACGGGGCACTTCTCTGCCAGGCAGGGAAGAAAAAGAGAGAGTGAGCAAGCGCTGAGACACTGCAGATTTTATTCTTTTGCCTTCTCTGGCCAAGATGGCCAGCACTCAGGTGGGTGGCAATGGGACAAGCCATGAATATTCACACAAGGTCTGCAAACCACTGTCTCTGGTTTGTCTTGGGGCTTGGTGAAAAGTTACGGTTTACGTTAATCCATGATAATCTGACTGCAAACTAGCAAATGCCCCATCCATAACCCGTTCCCCCACCCAGGCCGGGGGCTCAGCTCCTCTGCTGCCAGGGATGCTGCAGCGAAGCAAAGACATGAGCTTTGAGGGCAGGAGCAAAAGTGAGCAACTCGGGATTGCAACCACAAAGCCTTTTGCTACTAACCTGTCGACTGGGATAGATATAGCATGACATGGTGACAGAGGGTCAGCATGCACAAGAAGGGACCCCTCACATATGGAAGACGAACATCTTAAGGCAAAAAGAGCTGCTGTTTTGCTGGACTCCCCAGGGAGCCTTTCCTGGGCTCGCTGTTCTGGCAATACGAATGGCTTGTCTTTGTGCTGAACAACGGCTTTCCAAAGGGAGCACTGGCTCGTGCCAAATAAAGTATTTTTTGTAGCACAGCATCCAAACCAAGTGGGAGCTGGCTAGGCCAGGCCAGCAGCCAGACACTTGGGCTCCACCAGGTTTCTGGAAGCGCTGGGTGAATTTAAACAGCTCAGTGTGCTGCCGCGGAGGGGCTCGGTCAGCGGGCAGAGAGCTGGCACTAACGGGATGCAGGAGGAGGGGTTTGATGGGTCTCTGCCAAACACAGCCCCCGTCTTCCTTAGACAGGCAGCCACAGAAAGCTTTGTGCCTGAAATCAATGGGTCAGCGCTGGGCTGTATTATCCTGGGATTATCCATTGCATATTCCAGGATTTGAGAACATCCTGTGCCCAAGAGCTGGGCCTAGCCCTCTAGTGTCCATGCCACTGAGCTCCCAGCTGCACAGCCACCCGTGCCCCAGCCCCTCACTGCTGCAGCGGCAGCCTGGGACCGACAGCTTGATTTAAGCCCTTCAGACATCCTTCTGCGGGTTTCTTTTTAAGTGAAAGCAAACAAACCAGAAAATAACAGCCTTTTGGCTGCATCACACAAGAACAGTTCTGTACTCACCAGATGTTAAGGCACATCTTCTACAAAATGTGTGCTGTGGAGACAAAGAGGAACAGCAGTGTCAGCACAAACAATATCGGACAAATTATTCCCTGCAGCTAACGATGGGAAAGAAAGGTGGGAGATACCAAAGCCCGGGGCACAGGGGCCTCAGCAGCTGTTCTGCCTGCTTTAGAGCTCAGCAGGCTGTTGAGTCTCTGCCACAGGGCAAAAACGAGCTGCTTGCTCAGGCAGCTCAGAGTGCAACGCAGGTCCTGCTCCTGAGGAGTGTTAAGCACACGCGGTTTGAAGCTCTGAGGGTTCTGCCCTGTTCAGGATCAGGCCATGGTCATGGTGCCAGCCAAAGCCACAGATGTGTTCTGTCACACTGATACTCCTACCCTCCAAGTCTGCATGGGGTCTCTCTACTTCGCCGTCTGCTTTAGTCCATGTCATTCCTTTCCTTTCCCTGAGAAGTCCTCAAGGAGATGAGCACAGGGAAGCCTGGCCTCTCCCCATCCTTGGCCAGTCAGCCCATCACATAGATCCCTCTGTAGCTCTTCTACCATAGCTGAAGCTGTCCTGCTGCCAGGTGGATGGGACAGCTGGTTTGTAAAAGAAATGCACTGTATATTTTCCCACTTTAAATACCTCTCTATCTCTCTCCATCCTTCCAGCAGAAATGTATAGTAATAATTTAACTTGCTAAAGTAGCAAATTCAATCTACCATGCTAATGAATTCAAAGAAAGGAACAAAGACTGCAGCATTCACTGGTCCTGATCTTGCCCTGTGTGTTCCCTGGAGCCTCCTTGGCCACATTCCCCTGCCACAGGGCTTGGCAGCAGCACTGGAGAGGCTGCAAGTCACTCTTCAGAGCTGTTATCTGCTGCCCTGCTCACGCAGCCTTTTCCTGCCCTGCACAGCTGCATGGTGCTCTCTCCAGAGCTGCCAAACCAGGGCTGCAAATGAAGCCAGTCTGCTTCCTGCAGCAGACTTTTTTTCCCCATATTAACCAGTAAATCTCAGTGTCTCCATGAAGAGCTGCTCACTGAAATAGTGCAGCGAAAATGCACCAACTCCCAACACCTTTGGGGACAGCACCCTCACTGCAATAAACAATCCCACTCTCTGCTTTTGTTGCTACAGCTCCATCCTAGCAATCACAAGCACGTCAGATGCATTAGAGCCACAAAGCCATCTTTCTTCACATATAGCACAGAAGCAGGATTAATATACAGCTTCTATTAAATCCTGGTAAAATGGAATATAGAAGAATATTCATAATACGCTGTGCCTTTCATTAGAGGATGTCAAATCCCTTTGCAAGCATTAACTAAATGAAGCTTCAAGCCATTCTTGTTTTATAAGAAACATTTTCTTCACAACTGAAGAGCAGCCAGTCCTGAGGTGCCCAGGAGGCAGCAGCACTCTGCAGAGCCCCTCGGGACAGGGAACGAGGAGTCTTAGACCTCACTGAAACCACACTAAGGAGCCTGAATTTGGCCAGGGAGGCTGACAGTACAGCTCTCCTGGGAAAAGCAGCCCAATTTTAAGCAAGCCCCAGGCTTCTCCGGTTAACTGCAGAGTGCCCCGCACCTTCCACTGCAGACTGGTTCTAACACATGTCCATCAGCATCTCTGCTCCTACGCTGGCCTGGCTTCCTGGGTCAGAGGCTGCCTTGTCTTTGCTCACTCAGGCTGACAGTCACTGGGACAGTCACTGGGGACAGTCAGAGCTTTGCTATAGGTAACATAGGACGTCTGTGGAGCCCACACTCATGATTTGGAAGAGTACTGCCTTACCCCACAGGTTGTGATGACCGGATCCTTAAACACACTACAGCACAGCTGGCAGCACAGCTTCACGGACGGTTGTTCAGAAAACACCAGTGGCTCCTGAAGAGGAGGAGAGAAAGGGACAGAAAGAGCACAAGGATTAGTCCAAATGCTAGAGCCTCCAGCTCTGCAGAAGGAACAAAACAACTCTTCAGCCATGAGCCTTAGGCAGCCTGCGGCACATGGCATGCTAAGGATTTCATTATAATGAAATAAACTTTTGTCTGGATCTGTTGAGCTCCAGTATCCAAGAGGTAAAGGAAGAACGAACTTCGGAGTGGCTGGAGACCCTCAGCTCATCACAAACTGGCGGGCACCAGCGTCTGGCAGGATCAGGACCCGACAGCAAACTGCACAGACCAACTTCTTTGCCAGAGTGACTCGAGTCACCCAAACTGCGTGAGCTGCACTGTTTGGTACTTTTTGCTTGGTTGGACTAAGCGTGCATTGTCAAAATGTCCTCCATACTAAGCCTGAAGTTTAAAAGCAATTTTAAAACAGCTTGTGCTTTTGTATTTTTGAAACATCCTGAAAGAAGGGCTCTTTCATTCCCTTATGAAGCAGAAACAACATTCTTTCTGCTGCAATGGGCCCATCTCTCCAGTTTTGTTTACCAGCTAAGACTGCTGGAGCGCGGGCTCGGAGCACATCCTCCCGGAGCAGCACAGCCTCCACTCCATGCCAGAGCAGGGCTCATTTCAGAGCATTTCAAATCAATCACTGCAGCTCGGGCTGTCTTTTCATCCTGTGCTCCTCTCAGAAATGCAAACACAGCCCCCTGGGTTCCTAAATATGAAACACTTTTATCCCAGATCTGTGGCAAAATGCCGCCTGACCTTTTACGCATCCAGTCTGGAGTTAGTTACTGGGTCACAAGCTAAGCTCAGCTTAAAAGTGTCCTCCCCCAACAAGAGTCACATGTGGACAATTCCTTGCACCCTCCTGGGGCTTACAATCACATCGGTGGGGTGCCACGCAGCCCTAAATGCAGAATGGGGCTCTGAGTCCGTGGGGAATTGTATTAATCTTGCTGCCTGGGGCTGGACCACCAGCCTGAAGACTTGCAACCCCCTACAGCTCTGCAGCGGAGCCGGGGAATCACACAGGGCTCTGCAAAGACTCTCAGTTTTTCTGAGAAGCAGAAAAGCCTCACCACTGTCTCCTCTTTGTAGACAGGGAAACGGTACACAAGGAAGCAAAGTAACTTGCAGAAGTCAATGGTGGAAACAAAATTAAAATCAGGAGTCCTGCCAGCCAGGCTTTTAGTTGCCAGACATCATGAAAAATCTGCCCATGATAGCTCTATGGACTCACAAGAGTCCACTAAGTTACTCTTGTGACACTGAACTTCCTAACACTGCTCCTTCAGACAATCCCAAATACCTACTGGCTCCTCCTCTTCCTCATGGAGTGAGAACGTCGAGCGCAAGGACATGTTGGACTCAGAGTGCAATGAACGGACGGAGATAGCAGAGTCAGAGCGGCGCGGGGTGCTGATCGGAGGCTTCAAAGAGATAAAAACCAGTTCTTGTTATTGCAAATAATTCCCCCCCCACTCCAAAACCCTACACACAGAGACTTCAAGTTCAGTCCCTCCCCTCCACAAAACTCAGCTGCTCCATCTGTTCATCCACTCTGCCAAGCTGCATCTAGTGGCCCCCAGGAGCTGCTGTGTGCCCTTCCCGGCGCCCGGGAATGCTGCACTGCGCTCGGAGACAGGACAGGCAGCACTCGGGTTTAACTTACTAAACCAAACTGACATCTACATTCCAAGCACGTAACTTTCTCAAAGGTGCATTTGTTTGTATACTTACCGTGCGCACCCGCAAAGCAATGGTTTGGAAGAATTAATCCTTCACAGAAAGCTTTGTAAGTCTCCCCCAGAGGCAGCTACCAGCTTCTGCAATTTCTATAATCTCTGCAGCAGCACTTGTTGTTTCACTCGTTATCTAACTTCTGCCAAATTTCTTTGCGTAAGTGTGGAGACTTCCTTCTATTCAATTCAGTAACAGACTGGCTTTGTCGCTTCCTGCTCGGGAGGGGAGAGCTAAGTGGACACTGCATGCACCAATCAAGAAAAATCCCACTGGTTACGGCGGCCTTGGGATTGGCTTTGAGGGAACGCTGCCGCTGGAATATTAACGAGCAGCACATCTCTAAGGGCGGAATATCAACCAGCAGCGCGTCGCCAAGACGCAATTCGGTGTCAAAGCGAAACCGGAGACTCTTCAGACCACGGGGTGATGGGATTTGGGGGTCTAGAACAGGCGGCAGCACAGTCGCTGCTGGGTTCCTCTGGAAGAAATGCTGCTGGCAGAGTAGAAGAGTGCAGAGAGAAGTTGTCAAGGAGAAGAACGGATGGGCTGACAAAGAAATGGGAAAATGAAGCCATAAGCTTCACATGCTGAGCATCGAGAGCTGACCAATGCCCAGGCTGCCTGCACCCACACGTATCACACCCATACGTGGCTTGATTGTAGCCTACAGCAGTCAGAAACTCTCAGAAGTGCTGGCTGGAAGGAGCTCTGGAGATCGCCAGCACTGCTGCCCGCTCAAAGAGGGACCCTCCCTGGACCTGGACCAGGTCAGCCCCAGCACTGCCCGGCCAGAATGGGGAAAGCCGCGTGGATGAGACTCTGCCGCCCCAGGTTCCCATCCTGCACTACCCTGTGAGCAAAATGATTTTTTGTCATGTTCAATCTGAACCTCACAAGCCACATTTTGTGTGCTTGCCCTGGATGACAGCGTGTGGCATCAGAGCCAAGGACAGACAAAAGCACAGCAAGAGGCAGTGGGGCAGTCGGGAAATTCAGCAATGAAAGATGTAAGCTGAGCTTCAGAGACTGCTGTCTTCCCCAGAGTGAGACTACACCGCAGTCTGGTCACAGTCCTCGCTGGGCTGCAGAAGAGGAGCAGACCAGGATCCTGCTGGTTCTTCACACTGCTCTGCTTCTTAATTTTTATGATACCGGGATCCTAGGACATCAGAAGTGCTGCATCTGCTTAGAAGCCAAAGCATAAAGCTCTTCTTCTTAAAGAAGGCGTATTTATTGGCTAAATATGCAAACCTTGAGAAGGAAGGGTTATAACGAGGTAAATCAATTTTATGTGTATCCATTACTTTTATTATTTTCCTCCACTAGCAACAGAAGTTATTAAAATAACAAGAATGACGGTGCATAGTTCCCCTTCTGGAGGTGATGCAGAGAACAGGGCAGCAAAGGCGGGCTCTGCAGGGAGGCAGTTTTATCAAGAGCAACATCCTGTGTGGATCAGGGACGGAGAGGAGGGGGGACTGCAGCCCAAGAGCACTTCCAGAAGGCAAGGGCCAGGCTCTGCTGCAGGGGCAAGGTGGCACAAGCGGCACTCCTTCGGCCAGGCTCGGGTCTGGGAGGATCTGTCAGAAGGGCCCCACCTCCTCAGAGCTGCGCCAGGGCTATTTCTGCACTAAACATCAAGCCCATCTTCAAACAACCTGAGGATGGAGATCTCAAACATCTTTTGATGGATAGCTTGTGGCTGCCCAGTAACTCAGTTCAGCCTCTGGTTCAGGGGTGAAGCCTCCTGTAAACAACCGAGACTCTGGACAGCCAGTCAGCTCTTCAGCTGTTAGTATACATTTGCCCCAATATTCAGCTGTAATCTTTAGGTGCAGTTCCCATCATGTGTCAGCTGCAAAAGCAGCCTCCACGTGAAGGATCTCGTGCAGTCCTTATTCCCACTCCCTGCAGGCATAGCGAGGCTGGGAACCGTGGCACTGTTTTCAGGAAAGATGACAGCAGCCGCCCAATAATCCCTGCCTTGCACACAGAACACGCTGCTCTGCTTTTGGCTTCATTAACAGAAGCTTTGAAAAGAAAGAAAAAGGAGTGGTGGAGGTCACAGGAGGGCTCTGACTCGTCTCCAGCTGTCTCTCTGATGACTGACAAGCCCTTGGCAGCTTCTGGAGAAGGGAAAACTTAGCCACGAGGAAGGGAAATCCCAGATTATTTCTTGACAAAGCAAAGGGAGCTTCCTAACAGGGTTAGGGAGAGTCTGTCTGGAGCAGCAGGCAGGGCAGGGCTGCAGTGTTTCTGCTTCGTTAGCACCTAACGCTGCAGGCTGCTTCCTGGACCACTCACTAATCCTCTTGCGATTTTTGCTTAAGAATATTTAGCACCCCAGGGAAGGTGGGCTGAGACTGTCCAAGAGGACTGAGGCTAGGTCCTAGGAAAGATCTCTCCTATTCTTGTAGATCTCCAGTTTGCCACACTGTAGTTTTCAAAGGAGTCAGGGAGCTTCTCCATCAGACATGACTAAATGTGATGCCCCCAGCACGCCCCACTCCTCTGGAAAAATCCTCACCTGTGCTCTGCGATAACTGCACAGCTCGTGAACAGGCTGCAGTGAGCACAGCACTCAGCCCACGGGATCAGTGCTGACAGCCAAGGGCTTCCTGGAACCGTGGCCCAGCACCATGGGGTCAGTGATGTGATGGAGAGTTGCATTTGCCAAGGACACGAGGCAAATGTTCAAAGGACTTTTTGAAAAAACAAACACATGCTCACATAAAACACAGCAAGATCTCTGAGCAACAGAAGGAACTTTATAGGATGCTGACAATGAAGCTCTTTGCAATCTGGTATCAAATTTATTTTAAGACGTGCTGTAGCTCCATGCTGCTGCTGACCCCAGTCTCTGCCAGTGCCTACCTTCAGCAGCAGCAGCGATCCATTTATCCCTGGCTTGGAAGCTAGGTCTTGTAACCTGACAAAGTCTACGACAACTTACTTAATTT
>NW_010119915.1:1758-15167 GCF_000699245.1 Pterocles gutturalis | reverse complement strand
GTGGTTAAGAGATGTGGCTGACACACCAGGGACAGGAGAAGATCGAGGCCTCAGAACTATCTGTCCTTTCTCCGATGTTTGCTTTGCTGTTGTTGTTCTTCATTTGATTGATTCAGCTGATTTAATTTCTCTTTAAGCAGCTGAATTCTCCAAAAGTTACTCAGAAGTGAGGGCAAGGAAGGAGAAAGCTGGGTACAAAAATTGGGAAGTGCTTTTCTGCCAAGATAATGGTGAGACACGGGAATGGTTTGTGTGAGAAGCCCCTGATGATGTAATCCCCAGGAGCTCAGCACAGTCTGTGGAGTCTGACAGCCCACTCTGCAGGTTTCAAACACGCTCCCTGCAGACAGAAGCCCCATCTGGAGGTGTAAAGAGGAATGGATTTTCTGGTCATAACGGCAGGGCCAACTGTGCTGCTGGATGGTCCATCCCGCACACCCTGATCCAGACTGGCCTCAGCCCCAGCCCCACCTACCATGCCATCGTCCTCGTCTCGTGGGGAGTAGGTGAGTGTGCTGGAGGAGGATGGGGTCCGACGATGCTGTTTAAAAGTATTGGTCCCGTCAGCTTTAAAGGAAATGATATGAAAAAAAAAAAAAAAAAAAAAAAGCAAGCATTTAGGCTCCTCAGTAACATCTGCAAGCTACAGGTCAGTCTCTGTAGCTGTAAGAGCTCCTTAGAAAAGGAACAGACCAGGGATCCCCCAGCTCCAGTTCTTGACCTGGACATAATGCAGGCAGAACAATCCTGATCTCTGATCTGCTGAAACGCACGCGGCCCTTTGAAGGCAGCTTGCCCAGAAAAGGGCACAGATAATATTCTACCAGCTCCAGAGGTTAAAAATACTACTAAAAGGAAACCTTATACTCCCATATATTTCAGTCACCAACCAAAATTCCTTCAATCAAGGGAGGTCTGGATATTCTTGCAGCACAAAGGAAACATGCTAAATTCAATTGGAGTTATTTGTATAAAGATCATATTCCTGACTTATATAAAATTTTGACTGTAAATACTCATGAGTCCAAAAACATCTAGAGTCCGTAGTCCTGTACAAACGTACTCCAAACACTTCCCCTGGGCAGAGGTTAATTTCCTTATCTAAATCAGTGTCAAGTGCCACAGTTTATCGTTACTAAAGGATATTTTTATTCCAAAATGAAACCAGACCTGTTCGTACACTCACACCATGTGTCAGGGCTCAGACTCCTCACCTGCTGGGCTTTGAGGAACAAGGCACAGGAATTTTAAATCAGCAGGTACACTTGCACCCCCTCCCGTCTGAGTTAAAAATGGCCACGGGGGTTCTACCAAGTGTCCAGAGTGACTCACAGTCAGGCAGAGAGAGCGAAGATGGGAATTTTCAGCACTGGAAATGATTGTGTGAGAAGTCAGAAAGATAAATAAGATTTGTGACTGAGCTCTGTATCAAACCCTGTCGTACTATCCTCATTTCTGTAAGGGCTTCCCAGTGGTACTGTTAAGTCTGCCTAACGGGAGAAAATTTCTGTGCATGCTCATTTCCATCACACCTGGTGATCAGATGCCAGGATTAAATAACACTTGGGCTGCACAACACCAAAACCAGCACCTCAGCACCTGGGTGCAATGAACACAGGGATTCTCCCAAGAGCTTTATGATCTGGAAAACAACAACAACAAAAACCAGGTAGGAATCACACACACTGCTTTGGGGAGAAGCTCTATGCATGAAATACACTCACGCTTTGTGATGGTCGTCACAGCAGAGTAAGCTGGCCCAAAAGTTGTTTCCATTCTTGTCTGAAACACAGACAAAATGCAGGTCAGTGTGTATCCCTGCAGCACAGCCCAAAGTACCATATTTTCAAAAGCCATCTTCATTTTCTCAAAAGAAAGGATGAGAGCATAAGAAGCAGCCCTAGCCCCTATCCCCTGCCAACACCACCGAGCCTTACCCCGTTAGTGTTTTCGGAAGTAGTGATGTTCGTTGTGCCACTGGAGAAACGATTGTAGCGTGCGTTCTTGTTTGAGCTCATAATCTAGGCCAGCATTTGTTAGTCATGGGAAGTCTCCTCTGTGGAAGAAGAAAGACAGAAAGAGAGCTGGGTTCATTGTACATATTTTCCTGGGCTCAGAGAACCATCTCTGCAGCATTCAGTCCAAGTATTTACCTGAGCTGGCATAAACCTGGATTTTCAGAAGCAAGTGTCAAGGTCAAAGCCAAGTTCCTCCAGATCACTCCTGGTTGAGTGTTCAGCATTTTCTAAAGATATGGTATCTTTTAAAATGACTCCTTAATCACCCAGATACTGGAATACCCATAACCATTAGCTGCTCTTACAAGTATACAACTGTTTTAATAGCAGACGAGACTTCTCAGGAGACAACTCTCAGACAGACGGCATTCCACTGGCCACGATACACACTAAACTCTTAAAAATGAGGCGATGTCCCGGCTGTGGCTGACAGTCCAGCAGAGAAGAGCCCTTTGCAGGCTCTGCAGCTGCTCCTCTCTCCCTCTCTGGTTTGAGTGTAGTCCAGAAAGCAGGTTACCTGCAGCTTCCCAGAACACTCTGCACAGGGCAGGGATTCGTCAGCGGGGTCCTCACAGGGAGCCCCTTCCCCGAGACACGGCGTCGGCGAGCACAACACAGACCGTGCCACGGCAGGCAGAGGGATTTCGGCAGAGTCCACAGACACAAACCTGATCTTTCAGCATGCCGAGGAACTGTGAGTGCATGGAGGGCAGAAAAGGTCTGTGAATGTAAAGCTACACCAGTAAAACCCTTATGCCATTAACCGTGGGGCTCAAGCCACGCTGGACTGGACTCTGGAGGCCAGGGAGCTTGTCCACTTGCAGCTTTGCAGCTCAGGCCGCCTTCCGAGCACACGATAGCAACATCCCATTCAGTCACCCGGGGCTTTGCTTTAGCACAAGGCGTTGTGACTGCCTTCCTCCCGCCAGGACCACCCACCCCAGCTGAAGGACGAGGAGCCTGGAAGCCCAGCATCCCCACATCCTTGCCAGCCGCGGCGGCAGAAGGGACCCCTCCACCAGAGCCTCCTCCCCGAGCAGGCTGTGCCGCGCTTTCTGGCACGTCCTGCCAAGGAAACCAAAGCCTAAACTTCCTTGCGTCCCCAGGACTTGAGACTGCCTCAAATTCAAACGTGTGATTAGGAAAGGCCTCATCCTGTTCTTGTGATGAACTCAGTGGGAGTTTTGCTTTAATTCAAAAGCCCCGGGCTGTACAGCTGAACACAAAAGCCACGGCTGGATCTTAGCAGAAAGCAAAAATCCCACATTCCATTTGATATAGTTGTGTTAAAGGAGTTCTTTCCAGCACGTTCTGAGCTACGAGGTCAAAGAAACCATGAAAGAAACCTGACTTCAAGTAACATGTTTGTGATTCTGGATCTCACTCCCAGTTTCTGCTCAGAAACAACCAGCAAAGTCTGAGCATCACCCAGAAAGAGAAACCCTCTCCCCCCAGAAGGCAGCAGTGGGGCTCATTTCTCTTCCTCCATTGCTTACACAGGCTTTTTACTAGGTTCAAGTTTGCAAAGTCAAGCACTACACAATAATAATCTGCAGAAACACACGGACTTTGCTTTCTTTAACCTCTGTTGAAACCTGATGCTGCCTTCAGGGAACAAAATTTGTCCCAGCAAAGCTGACAAGATGCTCTCAGAGAGTCTCCTTCGGAGCCAGGGTACCCCCAGGAGGAGCTGCGCCTCCTCCCTGCCATCGTATGGAGATGCTCCGGGCTTGAGCAGAAGTTTCCATCAGAGAAGATAAGGGTTCGGCAGGGCATTGGCCTCTCCTCCCAAGGTGCCCCTCCATCCTTGTAGCTGAAGGCACGGTCTGTGCTGCCAGGCTGTCCCAGCCTGCCCGAGGAGACGCGGACCCTGCGCCCCGGGAATAAGCTGCTCAGGAACACTCCTGATGACAAGAGCCCTTTCTGTCCAGGGGATAGTTCAGTCTCGGTGCTCTCACTGCCAGCAGCAGAGTCCAAAGGGCTAAACAGACATCTGCAGCGAGGACAGACAGGCCAAAATCGGTTTACTAAGACACAACCAAAATCCTTTTTTGCAGGACAAGAGCCAACCACCAGTGAAGGGCACCTTGGAAGAAACACTCTGCAGATACCTGCAATCGGCCAACGCTGAGCTCCTGGTCCCTGCCGAGGAGCGACCTGGCTCTGGGTCAGGCTTTCACGCTCCCACTGCTCGCACTTCCAGAGCTGGGGAAGTGGAGGGTCTTGGGTGTTTCTAGCAACTGGTTTTCTCTTACCTGAGAGTGACAAGTCCCAAATCTCCAAGCTCTTTATAAAGGAGGCCACTGTGTCTTCTCCACTTTACAGGAAGGGAAACTGAGGCTCAAAGAGAGACACGATCACACCACGTAGCTGTGACCTGGGACTTGCCCAGGGCCTCCTTACTCCCAGCCCACCTCCTCCGCAAGCCCCAGCACAAGGCTGCCAGCCCATGGGGCCGGTCGCATCCTGCACCCACATTTTAAACACTGCAAAGGCGACGCTCAAGCTGTCCTTGGCCAGTGCTCCACTAACAGCTGACAGCTCAGCCATGCCCGAGTTCCTTATCAGGCACTTGCCAGGTCCGGGGAATCACAACTCAGATCTAAACTCTCAGAAAAAACAATGGTCTAAACAAAAAAACCAAACCCAAAACCCCAACAAAAAAACAAACAGAAACCTCAAAACTAAACTCAAGTCCTCTTAAAAACAGGGATCTGGATAATGTTTTCCACACATTTCCACCGAGCACTGTCCTGGCTGTTTGCAAATGCCAGATCCCTCAGGAGATGCTAAGCAGAGTTGCTGGAGCTGTCTCAAGAACAGCAGGGATGAAGCAGTGCTGTGCTGCTGCATCATGGAGACCTGCCGAGTTTAAAGCTGGGCTCCAGCAAGCCAGAAGTTTGGCACTGGCCGTCAGGATCCTTTTATTCCTCTCCGTGGCTCCTCAGAGCACAGAGAGCAGAAGGCAGAGGGAGGGTGGGTGGTGGGGAAGAGGACAGAGACAGCTTTTGGGTAACACACCGCCCATGGCCCTGTGAGATCTGAACCCCACTCACCCTCTTCCAACCTGGGACAAGCCACTGGAGCTCTCCGCTTGCCCTCTGCACAAGTCTCTCTATTTTATCTCTTCTGCACAATACATCTGGACTACAAAGCCTGAAGATGAAAGAATCTTTGGTTATTTGTGCAGCATCTAGCACAAAAAGGTCCCCACCTCTGCTGGGGCCTCCAGATGATTCAGCGCTCATAAATAACGTAAAGCAAGTGCTTCCACGAGTGATGAGACAAACTGCCCCATTTCCTGTGATTTCATGCCCTGAGGTTGCATTATCTCATGTATATTATCTCATGTATAACATGCACGGATCCCTAAAGCACCCCTCCTCTAGAGGTTCCCCATGTCTAACAACACAGCTAAGCTCCCCAGCTTTTCCCCCGGGGAAGAGATTCAGCACCCTCCTCCTCATCCTCCTCCTCCCACGTTAGGGTGGACATAGAAGGACTCCCTTTTCAGCAGGGCTACGAATTCGTGATTCCTTCTGCAGAGAACCTCAGCAGCACCTACCCAAACACCCGCTATCCTGCACCACCCACGAGACAAGAGCAGGGGTACGGTCCCACCTCACACATCAAATATTCCCACTGGGTTTTAGGGCAAACAATCGCTCTCAGATGGAAAGAGAGAAAGCCCATCTTTACGGGGGATTGTGGGCTGTCCAGAAACTTGGGCAAAATCTTCATCCCCTTCTCATTTTCAGGGTATGGACTGCCTTCAATCATAACAGATGGAGACTCAAACGAGCAATGGGAAAGCACCCACTGTGGAGCACAACGAGAGGAAAAACCAAGAATGAGGACAACTAACAGTTTGAGTAGTCTTATAATATCATTAAATGCAGGATCTGACGTGCAACAGTGACATACAGACACCTGAGCCACTGCAATCAGTGAGTTACGGCTTGCCAGCCAAGAATAAGCATTTCAATAACTGCCTTTGAAACCCCTGTGCAGGCCAGGAGGTGTCCACCGTGGTGTGGCTCTCAGGGTAAGCCCACAGACCACAGAACTGCTTACCCAGGAGAGACAACTCCAGTTTCACCCTGTCCCAAAGCCCCACCGAACAGATGCAAAATGCCTTCCAGCTTCAACAGATCCTGCCTAAATCCGGAGTGAGGAAGGGAACGCTGGCGAGAAGACGGGGATTTTCCACTCACTGTTCATAAGCGTGTCCCGCGCTCTGCAGCTTGGCTGAGCAACATACCTGCAAGCAGCAGCAGGGAGCCTGCTTCAGGTCTTCTCTGAACAGAAACCAGAGGAATGCGAGCAATGGAAAAAATGTCAAATGGAATCTCAGCCAGGCTGCAGAACACCAGCCGCCACACGAATATCCAATTTCAGCCCAAATCTCTGCAACCCTATATAGTAAGGATTTCAAGAGAGCAGAAACCTCTCTAGAGGACTGTCACAGCTCCTTCACATCTCAGTCTTCCAAGAGGCACTAAGAAAAGCCTTTCCAACTGATATCAAAGAAGTTACAAGGAGTCAGAAAAGAGCTGGTGCTGTTGACATTAATACCAGCTTCCTACAGCACTTGCAAAGATCTCGACCAGACCTCTGACCCTTGGCTTGGCATCTGAACCCTGCCAGCTCCGCCATCCTGTGCTCTCAGACCCGGAGGACGAGCACCCCTCCGGGGTGGCTGGTGTCCCTCCCCGGGACACCCTGCACTGGCCAGGGACAGCTCCTGCCCCTGCTCTGTCCCCAGGCAGAGCTCCTCAGCCTGCGGGGTCTGCGCAGAACCTGTCCTGAGGAGATGCAGACTAAACACAGTGCAGGAATTACCTACTCCATGTTACAAAACACGTGCACTCTGTGACCCAGAAGGAAAAAGAAGATTTACTGCAAACCACAGCATCCTTTGGGTTGCTAAGCCCTTCTCAGGCGACCAAACACAAAGGGGCTCTGGAAATCCCCTGAGCATCTTCAGCAGCTCCGCAGAGCAGCAGGTCAGAAGCCCTCATGCTGGAAACATTCTCCCAATTTTCCAGCCCAGGACTCTACAGGGTCAGGTTATGATTTATAGCAAAATACGTTGTGCAGGCACGCTGACACCTGCAGTGAAAGGACAGGCTCCGATTGCTCTGAAAAGACAAGAACTGTTAAAAGAACTTGTGTGTCCCAGCAACAACAGCACAGGGCTGCCCTCTGAACCGGAGACGCACGCGTGGACCCACACCCCTGGAGATCAGCCTGTGATCCAGACTCTCCTTGCCTGGAGTTAATTTTTTTATTTTTTTAACATGCGACATTAGGTTTTTTGACAGTAAGAAAAGAGGGGAAAAAAATCTACCCTGGAAAAAGGAAGCTGTGGGGACCCGCTGTTCGCTAAATCACGCTGCTGATAGTAACCAGATGCGAGGGAGGGGAAGGGCTAGGTTACAGCATTCGCACACCACAGGGATCAACTCAGGCTTTTGAGACTCAGCGAGAAAAAAAGCCTTAAAATTCCTACTTCAGTACTCCAGGCAAGGAAAAACCCAACCGCCAGTAGTCACAGGGACAGCTTGGGAAAGCAGTGCTCTTTCTCCCCACTGCAGAGGCCAACAGGATCAGCAATGGAGCGGTTTTCTGCTGGCTGCTTCACGCTGCTGCCAAGCCCATCGCTGCACCTCGAAGCAGGGAGGGGAACCACCCCCGGACCGGTGGCCCGGTTAATTCTCCGGCCCGTGCTGAAGAGTTCGCCCACAAGAGGGGTCTGGCAGGACCAGCGCAGGTACCTCAAGGGTCCGCCCTCCTCTCAGCACCCAGAGCACACACACACACACCCCTGGATGTTCCCAAAACTCAGCAAAAGATCCTTACAACCAACCTCAAGATCAAGGCCAAGGCTTTGGGGGGGGACATGGCATGAGAAGGGACAGCAGAGTGCCATATCACCTCCCTGGTCTCCATTAGGAGCCAGTTCCTAACGCAGGAACCACGCTATTGCGGGCACAACAGCACTGCTGGGGGCTGTGCTCCGGCTGCTCTCCGGGACAAGAGGCGGGCAGGTCACTGGGTCCCGCAGGTGGAACGGGGCACGGCCGGGGAGCGGCTGGCAGACGCAATGCCCCACGCTGCGCAGCATCTCTCTGCCAAGAAACCTGCAAGCGTGTCTGCCTTACGCAATCAACAGCCCGTAAAGCTCAGCGACATGTCCTACATCTGCTTTGTTGTTCTTCTTTTCCTCCCTCAGTTCATTGAGGCTGTCTGGAAGGTTGTTCACCCCTGCGGAAACCGCTGGGCTGGCAAAATCACAGCCAGCACGAGCGTTTGCTGGAGAGCAAGGCCAGCGCGTGCAGCTGGCCTCGTGAGAAAGGCGGGCACAGCGTTATCCTGCTCCGGCTGCGAACAGGCTGAGGGTGAATTTCCTTATTTCACAGCCTGGGTATTTATGGCATAAGACACAAGATTCTGTTCCTCCTACAACACCGCAGCCAGAGCAGGAAGGGTTACACATCCTGGAGAGGATTGGCACATCACTGGGGAAAGACTTTTACGAAAGCTAAAATGCACCGAGCCACCCCAACAGCCCAGCTCAACAGGGCAAGGCAAGGCAAGTGTGTGCTGGGAGCACTGGGGTGGGCTTGTGGACTGAGCCCCTTCCTCAGCTGCACCACGAGCTCTCACACAGCCAGGGCTCTGCTGGGGGAGGTAACGGGGGTAGGAAATCCCGGCCAGTTTGGGCAGTTCCAGTTCCACCTTGTCCTTCTGCAGTACCATGGTGTCACCCACACTTTCTGCCTGTGAATTGATTCTCAGCGGTCCACAGCAACCTGCCAGGGAACATCTCAGACCAAAGCACACAGAGACACGATTCACGAGCTCAAGTGCTAACTCTGCTAAACAGCCTGACACAGCCACTCGCTTTCTCGGTCAGTGTCTCTGCTGGAACCAGCACCCCTAAGTGCCTGCAAACTGCACTAACAGGGCCTGAAGAACACGGTGATGAGGACTATCAGCATCTGGTCCAACTTGTAAAACACGGGCCATACCGAGATAGACTTCTCTCGGGGCGTCACAGGACAGGAAGCTCAGGGTGGAGCTCCACGGTCACTCCTCAGATCAGAGGCGACTACACAAGGGCTCCCTCGAGAACCGGCGCTGAACAAGCTTTTCCAAGGTCACAGGTGAAGCCACTGAACAAAGAGCGAGCAGTGAAATCGCCAAGTCTGCAGATACACTAAGCTCTTTTGAGTAGTCAAACACCACGTTGATGGTGAGGAACTCAAGAACCTCACAAAGCGGAGAAGACACAGAGGTTGCAAATGAGATTTTAGGAAGATGAATGTTGAGTAACGCACGGCAGCTACAGCTGAGCCGGCAGCTACAACTGACCCGGCAGCTACAGCTCAGGAAAGAGCCGCCGGAGCCTCCGTGGACAGTTACCTGCAATTCTCATCGCAGAGGAGAAAGAAGCCAGTGAAATGCTGAGCAGCATCACAAGAGCCGTGGAGAACAACCACGAAGATGTCATTTGGATGCTACGTGAACCCTTGATGCACTTGTCTCCTGAGCGCTCTAGCCGTCCTGGTCTTTGCTTTGGAAGAAGGCCACAGCGCAGTCAGAGAAACTTCAGGGACTGACAAAAAAAACCATCAATGGGATGTAGTCCCTAATGCAACCACTCCGAGTGGTGGGAAAACATGAAGCAAATGGACGGTAGAAACTGGTCAGGTTCATGTGCTCTCCTTTAAGAGCACCCATTTGTGTAACTGCTGAGGACAGAACCGGGGCTGGGCAGGGCAAGGGCACCTCTCTAAGGCCAGGCTCATATACCGAGAGGTGCAGTCAGTGCTAGAAGAACATACAACGCGAACACAAGTTCAGCCTTACCAACAGAGCAAGGCATTTCCATCTGGAGGGTCTTTGCTTCTGTGGAACAGAAAGAAACTTTTTATTGTTTACAAGTTTTTGCGTTGCTCTTAAAAGTCATACAAACTTTTCAGAGCTGCTTAAACTGAGCCCATAATTGTACTGAGCTGTCATCAATAAAAATAAAAGCGATATTTTTAATTGCTGCTACTTTTACCAGCACTTCAGCTGACTGCAGAGCTGAGAGAGCACATTCAACAGCTGTTAGAACACTGTCATTCCTTTGTGGAAGTGCAGTTCAGAACGGGAAATCATTTTTATTAGGTGCTTTTCCTAATGGGTAACGAGTCCTTGGGATAGAAAAACTTTTTGCAATACTTCATGTTAAAACCTGAAGCAGAAACTTTCAAATGTGCCTGTAACCAGATCAAAAGTGATTGCTCTGGTGGAACAAAGCATCTCATTTTTCCCAAAAACCTAAAATCGAGTTAGAACAGGGCCAATGCTCAGTGCTGTTTCCATGACACAAAAGCTATACTTTAAGCTTTACTTCCATTTTAGGAAACCTGGAAGCATCCACCTACCACACCATTTTTCTTACGCCTAAGGCTGCAGACCAGGTTCCGGTAGCGTCTGACCCCTGAAACCGAGGTGAGCTTGTCTGGGCTCAGTACCTACAGCCGCTGCTGGGGTGGCCAGGCTGGCAGAAACGGGCACGCTCACGGCTCTTCCACACACGGCTTTTGATCAAAAGGCGCTTTAAAAGTTGGCCCCAACATTCCAGGGCTGCATGCTGTTCCTTTCATAGCTTGTGAGCTTTCCCACATCCTCACTCAAAGAACAGACCCATTCAGGGACCTTCACGTTATTAAATTGTGCATTTGTTTAAAACGAAAAAAGGGAAAAAAACCCAAGCAAGCTCCCAGACCAACAACCTCCTACCCATCCAAGCCAAAATCTCAGTCCTGCTGCTGTGTCTTGAGAGGGAATGGCCATCTCCCCTGTGCAAGGCAGGTCATGATGTAAGATATCACTCTTCAAAAGCTAAGAATAGTCACCTACCCGCACCACACCAGAACTGGTGCTAACTGGTGTTCTCAGCCTTACTTGACAGAGAGCGCAGGTGGCTGCCGGGACCCCACGGGGTCCCTACGTCTCCCCTCCACCCCACGCAATGCCGACACGAGCGCTTCAGCAAGGCTGTGACCGAGGGACTCGTCCATGAAAAACAGAAACTAATCCACCCTCAGCCGTCCCAGTCCCACCCTCGGCTGATCATTTACCAAAGTCCAAAAGCCACCTCTCCACTGGCCTGGGAAAGCATTTAAACACCAATAAATGCTCTATGTGGGACAGTTTTCAGCAGACCCATGTCCCCCAAGGAAGCCAGAGGGACACTGGCCTCACCTGCAGCATTCTCCTTTCCCAGAGCCACCCTGCCAGACCCAAGGCAATTGAAGTTTCCTTTCTACTTTGTTCCTCACTTGCTGTGCTGTCACCGAGGGCTTTTCAAACTGCTTTGCCTTACGGATGGCTGCGCTTCTCTGGGAAGGTTTAACCACTCCGATCACAATATGGGGTTCTTCCAGATTTAAGTTATAAGACACCTGAGCCCGTAATCATTACCCAAAATGCACAAATACCATTTCCACCCCCTGCTCCCCCCTAACATCCTCCAAAGCTTTGAAACTTTAAGATACGTTCTCCCTTGCCCTCTGGGTGCACTTGGACCACTTTCAAGATCCTTCACAAAAAAAAAAATCCAGTCAATTTCAGTCACCTGCTCTTTTTTGTACAGTTCCCTTGGACCTTTCCCCTGAGAACACGCAGGAGAGCACAGCGTCAGCCAGGTACTGTCACTGCTAGGGAGCGTTAACCACGGACTGAGATGGAGAAACTCGTCGTGCTTTCCATGTGAGCTGGGCAAACACAACCAAACCAGTGATCCTGCCCTCTGGTAAACAAGCACCAAATCCTCCAATCCACGAGAAATCAGTGGATGTGGACTCTTCCACAGTGGCAGAGCTACTGCCACCTTTCAGCAGAAGCACCGTTGGGTGCCCCGCAGCCACCCAGGAAAGCTGTATCGCAGCTACTCGCCCAACGAACCATCAGCAGCTGCACTGCAGCCACGGTGCCTCTGGATACAGGGCAGAGATACTGCCTCTTCTCGTAGACTTGGTTTCTTTCCTCACAACTTCACGTAAAGAATATCGAGGATTTCCCATTTCCGAAACCAGCAGAAGCAACCTCAGGAAACACTTGCCGGCTGGCTGCACAGTCAAGAGTTGCATATCCTTGCAAAGGTCACAAAATCAGCGTAACACGGCTCCAGCTCGCCGGACAGGCGACAGGTACCCACTCTAAACGCGTGTTGGATTTCAGATACCTCCTCCTGCTTCACTAAGATCTAGACCCAGGCATGAAACAGTTCCTGCCTCACTACTGTCCACTACAGCTAAAGCACGGCAGGCTCCCAGGGAACGCTGCTGACACAGCCCCGACACCCAGCACCCAGGACAAACACTTTACCTCAGAGGACACTCACCATCGGCCGTCCAAGCTGGCACAGAGCGGCGAAGCCCGGCAGGACGCCACCATGATCGAGTTCCTAAGCTGTGGGCAGGGTTTTCCTCGGTTGAAATGTCTCTTCAGCTATCTGTGTGCGTGTATGTGCGTATCGCTCTGCAGTGATGTAAACAGAAAGGCATGCAGAGCAGTGGGCGATATGTAAATTCAGCTGGAAAACCCCACAGCTCAGCCAATCTCCGCCGCGCCGCCTCGCAGCTTTGCCCTGGCTGCTCTGAGACCGAAGAGGTTTAGTCTAGTGCAGAAAAAACCACTGCTCTCTTAGCACACACAGATTTGTTCCTCTCATCAGAGGAATTTCCAGGAACAGGACTGTCCATCGCTCACTTTAAGGGGAGTTTGAGTTTCTCAACCTCTTTAGCTATAGTTCCCAAGCTGTTCATCATACTGAATATCAAGCAGCTTAATAAACAGCAACACAGTCTGCTTGCAGACAATCCAGGGAAACCCAGTTAACTCAGAATCACCACAACAACGCAGAACTTTCCTGGGACACTGAGCAGGGCTCGTCTGAAAGACAGGCACTGAGCGCAGGGGCTGCTACTGCCGGGACACCCCCCAGGCAGAAGAACAATGTGCTCCCACGGCTGAGGCTCTCCCAGGCGCAGGCACAGCACGGAGCTCCCCCCAGACACCTCCTGCAGTTTTTACACCTCGTTAGAAGCAGCAAGGTAACTCTGATGAAGTTCCGAACTCAGGCTGCGCTACAGGTGGAGAGGAAGCAGGCTGTAAAGGGGTAAGTTGGGATGCTGCTGCCCCGAACTCCTGGGGGAGCTGCTGAGCTTGAAAGAGGGGTGGCAGGTACCCCTGTGAGCAACCACCCACCTCCAGCCTTGCCCCAGGCAGCCCCTATGTCCCCTGATCCAACCCACAGGCGAGGGGATGTGCTGGTACGTGCCTCATCATGCCCTCAGCAAAGGAGTACAGCCAGGGAAGGGAAGACACAGG
>NW_010119915.1:0-1737 GCF_000699245.1 Pterocles gutturalis | reverse complement strand
GACTTGTCCACATGATTCGAGTGCTTTACGAGGGGCTGAGGGCTGGGCTGCCGCAGGAACGGGCACTTGTGGGACAGCCCCACCGCTCCCACGCTGCAGAGCGGCTGGTACCACCATGGGATCCCTCAGGTCAGGGAACCAAACTGCCTGAAAACTATGGATTTGGGGTTTTCCCTTGGGTTCCAGCAACATCGTGAAAATGCATCTTTGGGTGTTACCAGTGGAGGGACCTGCATTCCCTGACTGAATGTTCTGGTCACTCCAGTCTAGCTTAGATTGCCCACTGCTGCTTGGTAAAATTTAACCTCTCTCATCACGAAACGTTCCTTCCTGCAGGGCAGTTTGACCTGCAAGCCATCTGCAGCTGCACGCCGCAGCACAGCAAACCGCAAAGCTGGATCTACCCTGGCCCTTCTCAGCCTTGCTTGAGCCAGCAGTGCCCAGAGCGGGGGACCCCAGGGCTTGGAGAGGTCTCAGCAGGCTGCGGACAGTTCCCTGCTCCTATAGTTTCCTGTGTGAGGCTTACAAAATCCCAAAACTCTGATCTTCCACTCCCCCGGTGTGCAATGAGGACTGCACCGTCTGTTCCCTCGTCCCGTGGCAGCGACCCAGAGCCCAGTTTTTGGTGGTGCACTGGGTTATCTTCACCGCAACGCACTGTGAACCACCTCTCCTGGCACAGCTCCCAGGGAGCCATGTAAAGGCTGCATGGAAGCTGCTGACATTCTCACGCCACTTTCCCTCAGCAAGGGCTTTCCGGAACTGTCCTTTGCTCACACAGACGTCTCCCTACAAACCCAACAAATGCCATGCGGCTGCTGTAAGCAAGAGTCACTGAGAAACGCTCAAAGCCAAAATGCAACCGATATTTAACAGGAACGCTACCTGCTTAGGACAGACAGAAAATAATACATCACCGGGGAGAAAACACACAAGGAGGCAAAATTAAAGTCTGGGATTGACACAAAGTGTTTGGCAACGTTGTCAAAGTTGAAAAAACAGCTGCTAGGCCAGAGTCCTTCACAATACAGTTACCCCCCAGGGGTACAACAGCCTGGACCTGGCTTGCCACACACACATCAAACCCGACTACCTTATGTACCAGCTTTCCTCGCACACTCATCGCCCTCCTGCAGAGCCTGAGCCGCTGGCTTTGATAGCAACACACTCAAAAGCTGGCTGAACTGAAAGCAGGTCCCTGCTTCTGGCTGTCATGCAACACAACAGGATCATCAGGTCACAGCCACGGATCGAACAGGAGAAAAGTGTTTGACACCAAGTCTGTTCGAGGACCAGCAGCTGCGAGCTGGCAGCAGAAAGCCACAGAACTGAACAGCAGGTCTGGAAGGAGAAGATGATCGCACTGCCGGCTCTGACGTGTGTCATTGTCTTGGGGCAGTTACGGGGATCTACCCGCAAACACCCCACATTGCGCAAGCTGTGAAACCGAAGCACAGGGCACCGAGGCTACTGGGTGATCAGCAGAGAACCACCCGCAACACGTGCCCCGACTCGGAGAAGTAATGGAGGAGAAAAAGAGAAAACTAATCTCGCCCCATGATAAGACACGTCAAACGGCGTGGGGAAGGCAGCCAGGGCAAGGAAAGCAAAACACAGGATTCACCGAGGACCGAACAACACGGGAGGCGACACACGAGCTCCTCTGTGCAGCTGAAAAATCACACAGACACCTGCAGAGAGTTTAAAAACAACAAAAAAACCCCGCCCGAGGGTAGG
>NW_010119914.1:0-5858 GCF_000699245.1 Pterocles gutturalis | reverse complement strand
TTCTGTGATTCTGTGATTCTGTAAATGAATGCCTTTTGCTTCCTTTTTTTTTTTTTTTTAATAAGAAAGAAAAACCTTAGAAAAATGTATGCATCTGTACATTACTTTTTTTTTTTTTTTTTTGACTCCTCATGAAAAAGACATGAAAAAGAGGATGGTTCCATGGTTTGGTGACCTAGCTGCTATAAAACCTGTGTTAACATGGCCTGTCTAATGTCATACCCTTCTTCTATACCACGAAAATTCTGATGACTGGAATGCATGTCATCAACTTCTGTAATCAGGGTACTTGAAATATTTACAATACTGTGATTACTGTAAAACTTCTTGTATACACACACACACACTGTAGCTACCTTATATATTTTTGCCTTTCAAGTTTACATCCTTGTTTGTCTCTTTTTTTTTTTTTTTTTTAAACCTAAGGTGTTTGGCAGAAATGAATAAAGTAGAAACTACTTTAGCTCTTATCTGAGGTTTGCCATATAGACTCTTATAAAGTATCCTAGTGAAATAAGCAGGAAGAGGGAGCAATTGGGCAAAGCTTAAAGCTTTTCACAGGCCAAAACCAAACCCTCAAGCATCTACCGAAGCTGCCAAATTCTGTATCAGAAGGACTAACCTACGAATAACCTCCCACTCAGTTACCTTCACTGGGTGTGAGATGTGGAGGAGTTTCAGTGCAAGAGCTGGCCATCTGATAAATTTGTGTTGTGTGCAAGAGCCGTGAACAGTTGGTGCCATCCTTGGTTGGAAAAGCCGGTGCTTTGTAGAAGCAACTTCTGCTTCTTGCTTCAGGCGCTGATAGTCAGCCCAATGGGAAATTGTAAGGTAGCCCAAAATGATTCCAGCTGTAATGTTGCTGATGGACGAAGTTCACAGAAAACCTTATAAACCCTGACTACAGGCTCTTTTTTTTTTTTTTTTTTTTTTTTTTTTTAAACTGGGATATCTTGGGTTGAGTCCAGGGCATGAAACTGGAGAGGATGTGGTGGCACGAATAGCCAATGTTCTCTTGTAACTGGATTGCCAGGCATCTGCTGCCTGCCCAGGAGGAGAGGCAGCGTGAAAGGACGTGCCCACCCAGCGGCAGGCAAGGAGACTTCCTTCTTGGATTGCTCCTTGCTGGGCAATCTCATGGAGTCTTTTGTGCTGGAGCCTACAGCTCCGAAAAATGAGGCTTTTGTAAGTGGTTTTGCTCCTCTGGCATACGGGAAATTTCCACAGCGAGAGGGTGTGGTGGTTTGCTTTCTTAGTAGGCTGAAACTGTGAAGTCCCTCTTCTTCCACTGGGATGAAGAGTGGTCCTAGAGCTTACGCTCTGGGCGCCTGTGTAAGATGTGTTTATCTTTGACCTTTCCTTTTCTCATGCGATCTACTGGCCGTTTAAAATCCGGGTGGTTGGCTGTACCTCATGCTGAACTGAAGCTCTGGTTTTCTTTTTTTTTTTTCAGTTCTGTCTAAGACTTTTCCATTTTGCAGGCTTTTTTTTTTGTTTGTTTTAGGAGTCCAATCCCCTCCTCCAAAGGTCATCTCTTGTACGTTGATGTACATAAACCACCTCAAAGGTTTTCTTAAAGAATAGTGGAAGCAAGCCCACTGGTCCTCCCAAGAGGAAAGTGCAGTGAGGTCAGGCGTGTTCCTTTTGCTTCCCTTGCAGTTTTGTTCACTCCTGTGCCTTGTCAAACAGCCAGGAAGGTTTGTCATGAATCACTTTTAATTTCCTCTTGTGCAAAACAGAATCCACTCTGAACTCTTTATTTTTCTTACAATAAATCTACCAGAAATTATTTGGGTTTTTTAAAAACCTTAAAACAAAGTACAAAACCAAAAGAACACCCCAGAAACTTACCCAGGTGTTACAAGCATGTCTTGGACATAACTTCACTCGGTCTATTTCATTATTGGCCTCACTTGTTTGATCCCTGTGTAGTTAATGGTTATGGACTCATGGGATGTGTAACTAAGGTTCACCTTGCCTGTATAGCCTTTGGTTATTTTGACTTGTGTTTAAAACCCCCTATATTATAAATTTAAATGTCTGTTATGAATATCTTCACATCTATCTGTGGACTATTATTCAGGTTTTCAGGTGTTGGAGGATTTTATTGGGGGGGGGACACACCATGTCACTAGCAAAAGTGCTCAAGGGAGGGATAATCTGCAGAAAGGGGGAGGAGTGGGAAGCAGGGGCAGTAAAGTATTTTATTCTGGACGAACTTTTTTTCCTGATGGTTTTCACTTGAGCCCAGGCCAAGAAAGGGGAATGTTGGTGTGTGGTGGTTTTGGTTTTTTTTTTTTTTTTTCTTCCCCTGGTTACTGTTGTGTGTTAGCATTCTCCTTCTGTTCTAGCAGAACACTACTACTACTCTGTTCTAGTAGCGCTAGCTACTGAAAGGAGAAATGGATCAGGTGGCCCTGGTGAGAGTTAACACGTGCTGAGACCCACAGCAAATTTTCTCTCTGAAATGTGCTGTCAGTTACTGCAGTTTGTTGCGTGACATTACACACCAAATGGAATGGCATGTTAGTCTCCTGATTTGCAGTCTGGTGCCCTGGTCTGTTCATTAATATTGCTCTCAAAATAACCTCACCTGGTGCTACCAGGGTGATAAAAGCATTTGGTCTGGCATACACAGCTGTGTTCTCCGTGTGCTGCTTTGCCTTTTGTTTGAGTTGGAGCACATATATTCCCCTGCCTCCCCAAAGGTGAATGGTCCTCCCTTCCACAACTGGGATGACAGAAAAAAAGCAAGGGTTAATCTTTAAGTGGGTCGTTGCTGTGAAGCCTGGACTTTAAATACAGTCAGTTGTCCTTGTGTTTTCTGTACCAAATCTCTCATCTTCTCCAGAGCAGTCACGGCTTCTCCTTTTCTCCCATTTTTTAATTAAGGTACTAAAAGTTACCTTTTAGTAACTTTACTTGAATTGTTATGGATGGAAAGTGTATTGAGCTGCTTGCAGCACAATATTTAAGGGTTTACACAGTGTATATTAAGACTCCGTTGCTTTCACAGCACCTTTTGGTTTTGATTCTATGATTCTGTTCTAACTTCATCAAAATCTGGAGTCTGGCAGTGGGAGGTAAATGTGAAAAGGCCAAAACGTCTCCTTTGGACAACAGCTCAGGTGTGCAGTCACTTTAGTTTTCCCAGGGCTTTGCTGTACGTTAAAACAGTGTGTGCATCACTCTGGTGTACCCTCAGACCTTGGGGATCTTCTTGGGTGTGCAGCCAAATATAGATGATCATGACCCTTGCAAACTGGTTGGATCCCGGTATGGTTTGCAGTACTTGGTTTTATACAGCAATGACTAATTAAGACAAATATCTTCTGAAAAGCCTCTTAAAATTTTAGAAAGAAAAGGTCTTATTTTCTCTAATACATACTTTCCTAAGGCAAAGTGATTAATCTATAGAATCTGAATCTCCTGTGGTGGTTTTTGTCCCCCAAGAAAATCTATGAGAGATTCATAGCAGAGCTGTGCATAGAGAATATATCATCTTATATACTAAGAAATATTTTTGGTGTTTTTACCTTGAACAGGTGGCAACAATTAAAATAGTGGTTTTGTGATTCAAGCAAAAATTGACATTGCTGTTCATAGTGGCTTGTTGACTTGTGCATTTAATGAGAAGAAGGAGCGTGAAGATTCATCCTGTCCGTTGGCAGAACCAGCTCATTCTGTGCGTTATTGAAGCTGGCTTGCAGGGGGAGTGTCATTGTCCGGGGAGGAAACCTTGTCCCATTTTATTTTTCCTTCCACTTTTGTCCCTTGTCTCTTCACCCCCCACCTTTTTTAAATTTTAACTGTTTTCATTTGTGACATGATCTGAAAGAAAATGAACACAAAGTGTGTTGACATTCTTAGAGATCTGGTGCCAGAAGGATTTTGTAAAAATAACTAATTCTAGCATGTACAGAAAATCTGATCAGATATTATATGGGAGACTGCCTTTATTTTGGTCATTACAAAATGGGAACAAATTATGTTCTTATAGAAGTGTTCTGGCTGGGTGGGTTGTTGGAGTATAATCCCTCTGGGGACATTTGTATACAACAAAACTAAAAAGGCAGCTTGTGTAGGTCTAGGATGAGCTGGTGGTAAATGATCTTGGCTAAGTTCTGTGAAAATATTTAATTTTAAAGTAGCTCAAGAGGCCATCCAGGGTTTACTTGTCTATGATGGTAAGTTCTGAAATAAATCACAAAATCATGTATGGGTGGTCCTGAGACAGGCTAATTAATACTAGGAATATTAAACTCAAAATGAAATACTGAGATTTCTCTTCATTAGGTTTTTTTGTTCTTAAAAGGTTATTTTTTTTTCCAGAATTATATAATCTGGTGTCTTGTGGAAGGTGTTACCAGAAACTGTAAAAGTTTCAGCATCCCCTCAGACTGATTAGAAGAACAATTTAAGTGTAGCGGTCCTGCAAACATCTGCAAGAGGCTGAAGTTCGTTACTTTGTCATTTTGTAGAAGCAGGGATGGATCAAAAGTCTTTTTCCTGCTCATAGCTCATTTGCTGCTCCAGGGTCAGCTGAAAGGATAACGAAGAGGCACGGTGTCTTGGCTGTGAGGGAGATACAACCCTTGACGTTTGCTTGCAAAGGCTAGAAAATGACCCGTTTTCTCAGGGTCTTGCCTAAAGCCAAGTACAGAGCACTTGTTCCGTACTTAATGATGAATTTTTGATAGTGTTGCCATGTCTTGTTCAGCTCATGGTGTCTTGCTGATTAATATCAAAGTTGCAGTTCTTTTTCAACTTCCCCATCCTCTTGCTTTACCTTTGTGGGATAGAACATGGGAACATCTCTGAAATCAATTTTTTCTTTCTTTGCTTGACCTGTGAAATCCTTTTGATTTTATAATTTGTAAAAAATTGTGTTTTAAACAAATTCTGCTGCCACCTATCCTTCTGGAAGGTGTCTGCCCAGGGTTTCTGCATGACTCAGTGCCAGTCATCTCTGCTTGCTGAGATGCTGCCGGTGGCCCGCATCCTTCTGTAGTTGTCAGCCATCCGGACAGAGCCGCTGCAGCATTTCTGGTGCTATTGCCACGATCCCTGTCACATAATGCAGGGCAGGGGACATCTCACCTAAGGGGGGGAAGTGCCTGTGATCCTCTGCGTGATGTAGGCTTCTTCAAAGCCTCCGTGCTAGTTTAAAATGTTTTCCTTTCTTTAGAAGGAGGAAACAAAAGAGAAGCTGAGTCTTCTGATCCTCCTTTTTCCTTTTCAGTATGAAAAAGCTCATTAGCTGATTGCTGAAACTTACAGCAGTTTCACGTGTGATGCAAGTCACAAGTCACAATAACTAATTAACTAAAGTCATTGTTAAATATTTATTTGAAAATGAAGAATCATAAGACCATTTTGTAGAACTTCTGAGATCACATCTGGAGGTCCTGAAGGATGGATAGGTATGGATGTGCTTGTCCCTTTTTGGTGGCTTTTGTGTATTTGAAAAACTGCAGTAACTTCTTTAAAAGGTTTCTTTGTGTTGGACACTTTAGCTTTTTAAATGACCAAACACAGAATATGAACTATGATATTCTCCAAACATGGAGTGTAAGAAAGAAGTCATAAGCATTTGCTAAAATCAGTAAAGGGGTAAGTAGGTTTGCTATAACTTAAAGTTGCCTTTCAGATCCAATATTCTGTATTTTTTTGTATTCATACAGAAAACTCTCTGCCATGCTGGAAAATCCTGAAGTGATGCAGAGCTGTGCTTGCACAGGAACATTTGTCCCTGGGTAGGGAAGTTTCCTTGCTCTGCTGGGTTTGCCCTTGGCTGGGGGCCAAACCACACACCCACTCGCCCAATCCCCCCCACCCCAGGATAGGGGAGAGAATTA